>NC_072032.1:1131851-1189351 GCF_027791375.1 Indicator indicator | reverse complement strand
GGCAGCCTCTGCCAATCCCTGACCACTCTTGCAGCACAGAAAGCTTTCCTCATCTCCAACCTAAACCACCTGGCAGAGCAGGGCTGCAAGAACATTCCCCAGCCCCCTGGGGCAGCCCCAGCTCTGTGCCTGGTACCTGAACCACTCAGACCCTTGTGCTTGGCTGCCCTGTCCCTAGCAGGACAAAGGCTGTGGGACCTGGCTGGCTGCAGCCCATGGAGCTGCTCCCAAGCCCACCAAGTGCCCAGCCTTGCTGTGAGCCCTGGAGCTGCTGAAGCATTTCTGGCAGCAGTTACTGAATGAAATGAGTCAGAACTGAGCAGCCCCCGAGCCATGGCAGGGCCACCTGGTCACATCCTGAGGTCATCTTCAGCTGCTTCCACCCAGCACCCCCAGGTCCTTCTCCACTGGGCAACTTCCCAACCTCTCTGCCCCAAGCATGGAGCCTTCCTGGGGTTGTTGTGACCCAAGTGCAGAGCTCAGCACTTGGCCTTGTTGAACCTCATCCCATTGACCTCAGCCCATGGATAAAGCCTGGCCAGGTCCCTCTGTAGAGCCTTCCTATCCTCCAGCAGATCAAGAGTCCCACCCAGCTTGGTGTCACCTGCAAGCTTACTGAGGGAGCCTCACTCCCCTCACCCAGACCACTGATAAAACATCCAAGAGAAGTGGCCCAGAACTGAGCCCTGGGGAACAACCCTGGTGAGCAACCACCCACTGGAGCTAACTCCATTCCCCAGCACTCCCTGGGCCTGGACAGCAGCCAGTTCTTTCCCCAGGGCTGTGCCAGCTGATGGACCACTCCACACCACGTGCAGGCAGCTGGGGACAGGATGTCAGCTTTATTTCAGTCAGCCACAGCAAGGTGAACAATACAGCAGCTGACCCCTGTGTCTGGGAAGCTCCCAGCAGGCATTCAGGGTGGCAGGGACAGGACCTGCCCTCTGCAGCAGGGCTTAGCTCTAGAAACTGCAGATGTCAGGATCAAGAGAGCTGCCTCCTGCTTGTGTGAGGGAGGGGAATTGCACAGGCACTGAATGAGGAAACTAAGAGCAAGTTCCCACAGCTAACACCACAGGGGGTTGTAGCAGCACCTTCATGGAACAGGAGGTGAGCTCTGGACATGTGTCAAGGCACAAGGTCTTCAGTCTTCTCTTTAAGGAAAGCTCTGTGGAGTTTAGCTCCCTCTGGGAAGGTTGAAGCATTCACTCAGAGGCCCAGCCCAAGGGAGGGAAAGGGCTCTGCATGGCAGTGCAGGGTGTGGGTACCAGGAAAGTTCCCTCTGTGCCTTCTCCAGAGAGTAATCCTCCTCCTCCTCCTCCTCCACACCCCAATGCTCTTGGGTCCTCAGAGCACACAAGCAATGCAATCCCAGCTAAGGGGAAGGGGAAATGAAGGGACATCAGCTAAAGATCAAACTCTTCACACTGCCAGACCACTTTGACTCTACCTTTGCAGGGGAAATGAGACACAAATTCCATCTCTCCACACAGGAACAGAGGACCAGAGAGTGCAGGACTCCTCAGCCTTGCAAGGCAGCTCTGGACTTCAGGCATGTCCAGCCAGGTGCATCCACAAGCAGCCTGCTCAGATCCAGCAGCTTTGGCCCTGTGTTGACACACAGCCCCCTGGCAGCAAGGGGCAGGGCTGGGTGAGCTGAGCAGGAAGCCAAGGGGGATGTGTGCACAGAGGCAGTGCCTTGAACCTCACAAGCACCTCTAGAAGCAGCTTTACCTTCACAGTGAGCACTGCTTAGGTTACAAAAGGATTATCTGCTGCTGACTGGAGAAATGGCTCTGCTGCAGGAATCCAAGAGGTGAGGCAGATTGAGTAGGAGATTTATTAATGTGCTGTGATTTACAAGGAGGTGCTCAGGTCTGAACCAAGGAGGCAGCAGAACAGGTTTAGCCAGGAGCTTTATGGCTTCCAAGTCAAATTCATAGACCACCGTCAGTCATTTGGGCAACTGAGGATGAGCAGAGAGAAGGTAAGCAGAGGCCAGGTGCTGCACTGATGTTCTGCAGACAAAGTGGCTCCAAAGTGGCTTCTCCTACAGCAACTTCCTCTTCTCAAACTCCTGCAAACAGCACACAAAGGTTACAGGTGGGCAAAGAGCAGAGGCTGCTGCTGCTCCCTGATGCTAACTCTGAGTCTGGCTTGGCCAATCTGACTGCTTGGACTAAAAACCTAACCACAAAATGGATAACATCTGCAAGGTGAAGGAGAGAAGGATGCAGCCCAGGGATGGGGTTGAGGCTCTGTCCCTGCAGACATTCAGGATCAACCTGGATGTGTCCCTGGGCAGCCTGCTCTAGCTGGAAGTGTCCCTGCTGCCTGCTGGGGGTTGGACGAGATGCCCTTGGAGGGTCCCTTCCAACCCATTGCAGTCTGTGAGTCTATTCTCTCAGCTCCCATCAACAAACCAGCTGTGAACAAGCAGCAGTGCTGCCCTGCAGCCAGAGAGCACTCAGGCTGCACACTCACAACAGCCTGGCCTGGAGCAGCAATGCTGTGGGCAGCAGGAGCAGGGCACTGGGGAGGCCACAGCTTGAGTGCTGGGTTCAGGTTTGGGCTCCTCACTCCAAGAAGGACATTGAGGGACTGGAGAAGGTCCAGTGAAGGGCAACAAAGCTGGGGAAGGGTCTGGAGAAGAGGGCTGGGGAGGAGCAGCTGAGGGAGCTGAGGGTGTTTGGTGTGGAGAAGAGGAGGCTGAGGGAGACCTCATTGCTCTCTGCAGCTCCCTGAGAGGAGGCTGGAGCCAGGTGGGGGTTGGGCTCTGCTCCCTAGGATCAGGTGAGAGAAGGAGAGGAAATGGTCTGAAATTGTGCCAGGGGAGGGTTAGGTTGGACATTAGAAGAGAATTCTTGACTGAAAGGGTTCTCACAGCCTGGCACAGGCTGCCCAGGTTGGTGGCTGAATGCCCATCCCTGGAGGTGTTTCCCAGAGGCAGAGCTGTGGTGCTGAGGGCCATGGCTTAGCCCCAGCCTGGGCAGAGTTAGGGACAGGTTGTGCTGGATGCTCTGAAAGGCCTTTTCCAACCAAGACAATTCTGTGCTTCTCTGATTCCATAACAGAAAGTGGCTGAGGGCTGGGGCCCCTCAGCAGCCCTGTGCCCACCTCCAGCACTGGCCCAGCTCTGGAAGGACCTTATCCAACCCCAATGATTCTGTGATTCTCTCTTTCTGCTCTGGAGGATGTCTTGTGTGTGAACCAAGAAATCCCATGCCCAGAATCTTCTGGAGGAATCTTTTCCACCCCAAGTGATTCTACCATTTCAGTCAGCAGAGCTCCCTGATGTTTAGCCCAGCTGAGAGCATCAATCTCTCTGGGCAAGGTTTGCACTCCCCACTCATACTCCCCCAGGAACTGCTCCCTGCTCTGGAGGAGCACAGACAGCTACCCCCAAGCAACCCACCTTGTAGATGGTGCTGCCCAGCTGGGCAGGGGACATGCTGACCACCACTCCAGCACTCTGCAGAGCTGCTATCTTCTCCTTGGCTCCCCCCTTGCCCCCAGCAATGATGGCTCCTGCGTGCCCCATCCGCCGGCCCGGGGGCGCCGTCAGCCCCGCGATGAAGGACACCACAGGCTTGGCATTGGGACCCTGGGGGCAAGGACACAGCAGGGCTTACATGGGGGAGGGGAGGGGCAGGCAACTCCAGCTGGCAGGCTTTTAGCTCTTTGGCACATATCAGCTGGGCAGGCACGGATCTCAGCCAGCTAGAGAGGTCAGAAAGCAGAGCCAAGGGTTGAGGAGTGCAGAGGGCTGGAGAACCTCCCAAAGGGACAGGGTGAGAGCTGGGGCTGCTCAGCCTGGAGAGGAGAAGGCTCCAGGGAGACCTTAGAGCAGCTTCCAGTACCTGAAGGGGCTCCAGGAGAGCTGGGAAGGCACTTGTGACAAGGGCTGGGAATCACAAGACAAAGGGGAATGCACTGAAGCTGAAGGAGGGGAGATTGAGACTGGAGATGAGGAAGGAATCCTTGACAGTGAAGGTGGTGAGACACTGGTTGCCCAGGGAGGCTGTGGCTGCCTCCTCCCTGGAGGTGGTCAAGGCCAGGCTGGATGAAGCCTTGAGCAACCTGGGCTGGTGGGAGGTGTCCCTGCCCATGGCAGGGGGTTGGAACTGGATGATCTTGAAGGTCCCTCCCAACCCAACCCAGTCTGTGACTCCATGAATCATTGAACACTTTCTCTCCTGAGAATCTCCATAAGCCAAAAGACTTTCAAACAGCTCTCCCCACAGCCACCTATGCTGGAAACCCCACAATGCTCACTGCAAATACCATGATGGGGTTCAGCAGCTGAGGCTGACACTGCTCTCCTGTTAGATTTTCTCTGATTAAAGCTGCTTGGATTCATGGAATGGTGTAGGTTGGAGGGCACCTTCAAGATCATCCAGTTCCAACCCCCCTGCCATGGGCAGGGACACTTCCCACCAGCCCAGGCTGCTCAAGGCCTTCAACTCCTCAATGGAAGCAAGATTGTTTGAGGGGCTGGTGAGCAGAGACTGACCTGAGGCTTCCTTGGCAAGGTCAGACAAAAGGTTAACTGCCCAGGCTTACTTACAGAATTATTCTCTTTCAGAAATGCTGCAGCATCCTCCTCAGCATTGCCTCCAATTTCCCCAATCAAGATGATCCCCTCAGTGCGAGGATCCTTCAGGAAGACATCCAGGCAGTCAATAAAATTAGTGCCATTGAAGGGATCACCTCCAATCCCTAAAAAAAAGAAATAAAACAAAGAAATTAAAAGCAGAATGAAAAACAAAAGCCAGCCCCAGGACAAGGAGAAGGCACTGAAGTGGTCAAATCCAGCCCAGCATGAAGTGCTCCCAAAGGTAGGGAGAGGAGCAGCTCTGAGGCCTCTGCCCAACTCATACCATGGCAAACTCCTGCCCCAAACACCTCCTGACAATTCACCCAAAGCTTTGACAGCTGCAGACTCACCTCCCAGACCACAAGCAAAGTTCACATCCCTCACACAGAGCCTCCACACAAAGCTCTGCTCTAGAACTTTGCTTAGACTGAATTTACTGAACATCCCCAAGGAAATGCCCAGGAATGCTCTTCCCTTTAGCACCACAGGATGGGAGGGGTTGGAAAGGAGCTCCAGAGCTCACCCAGTCCAACCCCCTGCCAGAGCAGGGCACCCAGGGCAGGGCACACAGAACACATCCAGGTGGGGTTGGAAAGGCTCCACAGAAGGAGGCTCCACAACCTCTCTGGGCAGCCTGCTCCAGGCCTCCAGCAGCCTCACACCAAAGAAGTTTCTCCTCATGTTGAGGTGGAACCTCCTGGGTTCCAGCTTGTCCCTGTTGCTCTTTGTCCTATCCCTAGGCACCACCACACAGAGCCTGGCCCCTTCCTCCTGACCCCCACCCCTCAGCTGTTGACAGACATTGATCAGATCCCTCTCAGCCTTCTCCTCCCCACACTAAGCAGCCCCAGGGCTCTCAGTCTCTCTCCACAGCAGAGCTGTTCCAGTCCCTTCAGCATCCTCACAGCCTCCACTGGACTCTCTCCAGCAGGTCTCTGTCTCTCTTGACCTGGGGAGCCCCAAACTGGACACAGCATTGCAGGGGTGGTCTCAGCAGGGCAGAGCAGAGGGGCAGCAGAACCTCCCTGACCACACTCTTCTTGTTGCACCTGTCAGCAAGAATATTTGCTGCTGTCATTCAAAACCATCCTGCCCCATGCCAGCATCACAGTGAAGGTGCTGCCTGCAGCCAGGTGTTGTGGGGCTTGGAGTTCAGGTTGGAACCTGAGAGGCTCCCTGCTCTGGATGCTGCTTTTAGATTCTGGGTTTGGGTGTTGGCTCTTTCCCACTGGGGTGGCAGCAGGAGTGGGAGGGATGGGGGAGTAGCTCCTGGCTTGGGTTTTTAGCTCCTTGGCTTCTGCTTGCTGCTGCTTGCTGCTGTTCCTGAACATAGGCTAAGGGAATTCTGTTATCTCAGTTATATTAAACTCTTATCTCAAGTATTTATCTCAACCTGGGGGGATTGTGTGTGTGTTACTGTCCCTCACTTCTGTCTTGCAGGGAAAAGCCTGTGGTAAACCAGCACAGCACCCCAGGACACCGTTGGCTCTCTGTGCCCCAAGGGCTCATTGCTGTCCCATGCAGAACTTGCTGCCCACCAGCACCCCAAGCTCTTTCTCCATGGAGCTGCTTCCCAGCAGGTCACCTCTAGTCTGCACTGGTGTCTGCTGTTGTCCCTCCCCAGCTGCAGGACTCTGCCCTTGTCCTTACTGAACCTCAGGAGGTTCCTCTCTGCCCAGCTCTCCGCCTGCCCAGGTCTCACTGGATGGCAGCACAGCCTGAGGGGGTCTCAGCCACCCCTCCAGTTTGGTGTCAGCAGCAAACTGGCTGAGGGTCCACTCTCATCCAGGCTCTTGATGAAGTTGCTGAACAAGACTGGACCCAGCACTGACCCCTGGGGACCACCACTGGCCACAGGCCTCCAACTGGACTCTGCCCCCCTGGTCACAACCCTCTGGGCTGTGTTGCTGAGCCAGTTTCCAACCTACCTCCCAGCCCAACCATCCAGCCCACTCTGCCTGAGTTATGGATGTTACAGAGATAGTGCCCAGAGCCTTGCTGAAGCCAAGGAGCTGAAGCCAAGGAGCTGATGCCCTCTGCTCTCCCTTCAGCTACCCATTTGGCCCTGCCCTTGCTGAAGGCCATCAGATGAGCCAAGCAGAACTTCCCCTGAATGAATGCATGCTGCCTACTCCTGATAAATTTTCCCTGGGAAAATGTGTTCCCCAAGGGACACAGGGACCTCCTTTCTCACCATAAAGACCATTCAGCAACCTCCTTGCAAAACCAAATGCCTTTGGCTCTCCTCTTGTAAAGCAGGTGCAGTCTGCTCCAGATGCAGGAAGCTGGGAGGAAACTTACCCACACAGAAAGACTGCCCCAAGCCCACTTGGGTTGTCTGGTGAACAGCTTCATAGGTCAGGGTTCCAGATCTTGACACAATGCCTTGAGGAGAGAAAAGCAGAGAAACTTCAAATTCTCACACAGCTACATGTGGGACTAGAACCACCTTAACCATGGATGCACGGAATGGCTTGGGTTGGAAGGGATCCTAAAGCTCATCCAATTCCAACCCCCTGCTAGGGGCAGGGACACCTCCCATCAGCACAGGTTGCTCAAGGCCTCATCCAGCCTGGCCTTGAACACCTCCAGGACAACAGTCACCTCAGGGCAAGAAATCACTTCAATGCATGAAAATCCCTTTAATAAACTGCCCACCAGTAGGCAAGCCCTGCCCATGTCCCTGCCAAAGCAGAACTCTCCAGAAGATTCTGGGCATGGGATTTCTTGGTTCACACACAAGACATCCTCCAGAGCAGAAAGAGAGAATCACAGAATCATTGGGGTTGGATAAGGTCCTTCCAGAGCTGGGCCAGTGCTGGAGGTGGGCACAGGGCTGCTGAGGGGCCCCAGCCCTCAGCCACTTTCTGTTATGGAATCAGAGAAGCACAGAATTGTCTTGGTTGGAAAAGGCCTTTCAGAGCATCCAGCACAACCTGTCCCTAACTCTGCCCAGGCTGGGGCTAAGCCATGGCCCTCAGCACCACAGCTCTGCCTCTGGGAAACACCTCCAGGGATGGGCATTCAGCCACCAACCTGGGCAGCCTGTGCCAGGCTTTGAGAACCCTTTCAGTCAAGAAGTTTCTTCTAAAGTCCAACCTAACCCTCCCCCCTGGCACAATTCCAGGCCATTTCCTCTCCTTCTCTCACCTGATCCTAGGGAGCAGAGCCCAACCCCCACCTGGCTCCAGCCTCCTCTCAGGGAGCTGCAGAGAGCAATGAGGTCTGCCTTAGCCTCCTCTTCTCCACACCAAACACCCTCAGCTCCCTCAGCTGCTCCTCCCCAGCCCTCTTCTCCAGACCCTTCCCCAGCTTGGTTGCCCTTCTCTGGACCTGCTCCAGCCTCTCAATGTCCTTCTTGGAGTGAGGATCCCAAACCTGAACCCAGCACTCAAGCTGTGGCCTCCCCAGTGCTGAGTCCAGGGGCACCATCCCTGCCCTGCTCCTGCTGCCCACACCATTGCTGATCCAGGCCAGGCTGCTGGTGCCCTTCTTGCCCAGCTGGGCACCCCCTGGCTGGTGTTCAGCTGGCTGCCAACACACTGCACAAGCCCAGGGTGCCACTATGAAGGTGCATTTGTTGCTGTGGCTCACTGCTGTAGGAGCCACACTCAGCACTACCCCAGCCCACAGCCCCAGCTCTGAGTGCAGGATGGACTCTGGTGACACAGAGCCTAGAGCAGGTGCACAACACTGCCTGCCTGTGAACACTACAAGAGGAAAGGGTCCCAGGGAAACCAGGAATCATCTTCCAGGCCCTGTCCCTGGAGATATTCCGGATCAGCCTGGATGTGTCCCTGGGCAGCCTGCTGTAGCTGGAGGTGTCCCTGCTGCCTGCAGGGGGTTGGACAAGATGACCTTTGAAGGTCCCTTCCAGCCCAGTGCAGTCTGTGGATCTGTGAATGAGTATAATTAGTACAGCACATGTAGGGAGGAAAAAATCCACCAGCAGCCCCCCAGCTTGGTTGATTTTTATGGCCTGGTCAGGCTGCTGGACACTGCAGATGGCTACCAGCAAAGGTTCTTTTCTTGCTGAGCTTGCAAAGGGCTTCCTGCTGCTTATCAAGATCAGATTCCCTCAGAGAGCTACAGTCCAAGGACTGTGGCTATTTTTACAGCTTGCATCCTGAGATTCCCAAGGATTCTTGGATGACTCACAGGAATAGCAAGCTGGGGAGCCTGTCACCAAAGGTCACAGTGCCAAGCAGGGAGCATGGCAAAGACACAAATATTTTGATTCTCTGGCCCTTGGAGCACCACTGGAAACCCTTCTGGCAGTGGTGGGGCAGCTGAATTCAGGGTTTCAAAGATCCTTTGGCACCTCACATGCCAATCACCCAGGACCCAACACCTTATGACCTCAAGGCATCCCTTGGAGATATTCAGAAACAGGACTTTGAATCAGAAGGGAGATCAAGACAACAACATTTGGCAGTCCAAGGCAATGTCAAAAGGCATAATTGTAGGCATCTGGTTTTGCAGTCCCAGGTGATAGGTACTTGTGAAAGCAACAGGAGTGTCAGCAAAGACTGCATGGGGTTGGGAGGGACCTCCAAGGGCATCCTGTCCAACCCCTTGCAGGCAGCAGGGACACCTCCACCTACAGCAGGCTGCCCAGGGACACATTCAGGCTGCGCTTCAAGGTCTCCAGGGACAGAGCCTCCACCACCTCCCTGGGCAGCCTGTTCCAGTGTCTCCCCAGCCTCACTGTGCACAACTTCCTCCTGAGCTCCAACCTAACTCTGCCCTGCTCCACTTCCAAACCATTGCCCCTGGTCCTGTCCCCACAGCCCCTTCTGAACAGTCCCTCCCCAGCCTGCCTGCAGCTCCCCTGCAGAGATTGAAATGCAGCTCTAAGGCCTCCCTGGAGCCTTGTTCCTCCAGCCTGAACAGCCCCAACTCTCTCAGCCTGTCCCCATAGCAGAGGTTCTCCAGCCTCTGGTCATCTTTGTGGCCTCCTCTGGACCCCCTCCATCAGATCCAGGTCTCTCATATTGGGGGCTCCTTATCTGGACACAGCCCTGCAGGTGAGGTCTCCCCAAGCAGAGCAGAGGGGCAGGATCCTCTCTCTCCATCTCTGGCCACACTGCTTTGGATGCAGCCCAGGCTGCCCTTGGCCTTCTGTGCTGCCAGTGCCCATTGCTGGCTCCTGTCCAGCTTCTCCCCCCCAGCACCCCCACGTCCCCAGCATGCACTAGGCACAGCTTTGTTCTCCAGCCAGAAGTGGTTAAGTAGCAGAGAGAGTTTCTCCTGTTATAAAAACTGCTCTGAGTGCACACAGCTGAGGAGCACTGAAGAGGTTTCTACCCTGTGCCCAAGGAAAGAGTCACCCTGCTGGCAGGTCACAGCAGCAGCTGCTGCTCACCACGAGGCTTCTGAAGCTCTCCAGAAGTAGAAGGGCAGATTTGGAAGCAAACTTCTTTACAGCTCCTGCAGAGGATTATTTTAAAAGTAATCAAGTTGCTATCTCTGCAGTTTAGAACTAGGAAGCCACAGAAGACAGGACAAGAGACCTGCAGGCAGCAGGGGGTGCAAGTAATCACAGAATGGTTTGGGTTGGAAGGGACCTCAAAGACCATCCAGTTCCAACCCCCTGCCATGGGCAGGGACACCTCCTCTTACATGAGGCTCCTCCAGGCCCCATCCAACCTGGCTTTCAACACTGCCAGGCTTGGAGTCTCCAACACTTCCCTGAGCAACCTGTTCCAGTGTTCCACCACCCTCATGGGGAAGAATTTCCTACTCACATCTCATGCCAATCCAGCTTCTTCCAGCTCAAAGCCATTGCCCCTTGTCCTGTCACTCCCAGCCCTTGTCACAAGTCCCTCCCCAGCTCTCCTGGAGCCCTTCAGGTACTGAAAGCTTCTCTAAGGTCTCCCTGGAGCCTTCTCTTCTCCAGCATGAACAACCCCAACTTTCCTAGCCTGTTTTCAGGTCTTATGGTTTATAACCACCACAAATGGTTCTGACCAACAGTGCCCTGCTGACCTTAATTCCACTCTCTGAGAAGTGGATAGGGTTGTCACTGCTGCTTGCCATGCTTGAGTTATCATCAGAATCCCAGAACCGGAGTCACAGAATGCTGAGGGTGGGAAAGGACCTCTGGAGAGCATCGCCCTGCCAGAGCAGGGGCACCCAGGGCAGCTTGCCCAGGATCACAATGGCCAGGGAGGTTTGGAATCTCTCCAGAGAAGGAAACTCCACAACCTCTCTGGGCAGCCTGCTCCACGGCTCCAGCACCATCACACCAAAGAAGTTTCTCCTCATGTTGGGGTGGAATTTCCTGTGGCTGAGTTCACATCCATTGCCTCTCATCCTGTCACTGGTATCACTGCAAAGAGCCTGGCCCCATCCTCCTAACCACAATCCCTCAGCTATTGATAAGACATTGATCAGATTTCTCAGCCTTCTCCTCTCCACATTAATCAGCCCCAGGGGTCTCAGTCTCTCTTCACAGCAGAGCTGTTCCAGTCCCTTCAGCATCCTCACAGCCTCTGTTGAACTCTCTCCAGTAGTTCCCTGTCCCTCTTGAACTGGGGAGCCCAGAGCTGGACACAATATTCCAGATGTGGTGTAACTAGGGCTGAGTAAAAGGGGAGGGGAACCTCCCTTGGCCTGCTGGCCACACTCTTCTGAATGCACCCAAGTGTACCTTTGGCCTCCTTGGCCCCCAGGGCACACTGCTGTCCCATGGAGAGCTTCTTATCAACCAGGACTCTGAGGTCCTTCTCTGTGGAGATACTCTCCAGCAGGCCAACCCCTAACCTGTGTGGTGCCTGCTGCTGTTCCTCCCCAGGTGCAGGACTCTGTACTTGTCATTGTCAAACTCCATCAGGTTCCTCTTTGCCCAGCTCTGCAGCCTGCCCAGGTGTCACCCAGTGGCAGCACAGCCTGACAAGTGTCAGCCACTCCTCCCAGTCATCAGCAAAATCACTAGGATCACCCAGTCCAACCAGTGACCCAACCCCACCACAGCCACCAAACCATGGCCCCAAGTGCCATGGCCACAGCTTTCTTGAACACCTCCCGGGATGGGGACTCCACCACCTCCCTGGGCAGCCTGTGCCAATCAGTTCTGCCCTTGAGGACTGCTGATGGCAAAGCTCACTTGGAGGGTGAAGGACAGAGCAGCTGTCACACCCAGCAGGCCAGCTGCCTTCAGGGCAGGCTGTGACAGGCCTCAGGGAGCACAACACCCCTTGTGGCAAACCTTAACCTTGACGTGAAGCGTAAGGATTCAAAGACTCACCAATTCTTCCCTTCTTGTGAATGTGCCCAGGCATGATGCCAATTTTACACTCTCCAGGCTAAGGAAAGAGCGGGAGAAGTCAGATGGAACATCGGAAGCGCCACTGAGAAGGGCTCAGCCCGGCAGCAGGGGCAGGAGGCACTTACGTTGATGACGCCGGGGCAGTTGGGGCCCACCAGGCGAGTCTTGCCCTGCCGCAGCAGCCTGTGCTTGACCCGCACCATGTCCTGCTGGGGGATGCCCTCGGTGATGCACACCACCAGCGGCATCTCTGCCTCGATGGCCTCGCTGATGGCGGCGGCGGCGAAGGGCGGGGGCACGTAAATCACCGTGGCAGAGGCTCCGGTCTGCTCCTTAGCCTGCAGGCACAGCACACAGGAGGGGCTAGGGGGGCAAAGGGAGCGCTGCACAGAACGGGCTGGGCTGAAAGGGACGCTGAAGACGCCCTGGGTGCAAACCCCTGCCCAGCCGACCCATTGTCACCCTGTGAGGGCTGGAATCCCCCTCCCCACCGACAGTGGCCAGGCTAGCTGGGCCTGGGAGCAAAGGAAGCTGAATTTACAGGCAGAACCACAGTCTGTGATGAAATGCAATGAACATGTACAAACAGACACTACTCACCGCATTTACCAAGAGGTACAATCAACACAAAAACCACAACCAAGCCCCCTTGGGCCCCCTCCCCTCGAGGGGCTGTGCTTCTTCCCCAAGGGGCCTCCCCACACCCCAGCCAGAAGGACTCCCCCCAGGCCCCTCTGGCAGAAGGCAGAGAGTCAAGAAGCAGAGAGGCTGTTAGACTGAGCTTGTCAAAGTCAGTGTGCAGGTGTGTTATCTGCAGCCAGGAGAGAGAAGAAGCAGGCAGACTGAGAGAAGACAGACTGCAAGACTGCCCAACTGCCTGACCTTGTTCTGGTTCTTAAACATTTCTATCTCCCCAATGGAAGTGTTTAGAATAATCAATATTTTGCTTTCTTACACCCAGTAGTGATTTATTTACATTCTTTCTCTTTCTCTGCTCAAACTTTGTGAAGAAAAATTAGAAAGACAGTCTTAAAACCATCACAGCCATTCTGTGAATCTATGAAAGGAGCAGCTTTAACCAGGGGAAATCTAACTGGAGAGCAGTGGTCAGCTTCAGCTGCTGAACCCCATCGTGGGATTTGCAGTGAGCACTGTGGGGGTTCCAGCATAGGTGGCTCTGGAGGGAGCTGTTTGAAAGTCTTTGACTGCTTCTGGCTCATGGAGATTTTCAGGAGAGAAAGTGTTGATTCGTGGAGTCACAGAAGGGTTTGGGTTGCAAGGGACCTTCAAGATCATCCAATTCCAAACTCCTGCCCTGGGCAGGGACACCTCCCACCAGCCCAGGTTGCTCAAGGCCTTGAACACCTCCAGGGAGGAGGCATCCACAGCCTCCCTGGGCAACCTGTTCCAGTGTCTCACCACCTTCACTGTCAAAGATTCCTTCCTCATCTCCTGTCTCAATCTGCCCTCCTCAAGTTTCAATCCATCCCCTCTTGTCCTGTCACTACAAGTCCTCGTCAAAAGTCCTCCCCAGCCTTCCTATAGGTCCCCTTCACATATTGAAACACAGCTCTAAGGTCTCCCTGGAACCTTCTCTCCTCCAGGCTGAACAGCCCCAACTCTCCCACCCTGTCTCCACAGGGGAGTTTCTCCAGCCCTTTGATCATCTTTGTGGCCTCCTCCAGACCCACTCCAACAGTTCCATGTCCTTGTGCTGGGAGCCCCAGAACTGAATACAGTGCTGCAGATGGGACATTTGACAGCCATTAATGAGGCCAATGCCTCTGTCTTCATTCACTGTCATCAAAGAAGTGTTCAATCCACTGAAGTTGGGACACAGAACATCTAGGGAACTGAGAAGCAACCACTGCCTGGAAAGGATCTGCCCCATGAACATCTTCAATACCCTCAGATAACCTTCAACATCCCTGCTGTGAACAGAGACTGAGAGCCCTGGGGCTGCTTAGTGTGGGGAGGAGAAGGCTGAGAGGGATCTGACCAATGTCTATCAATAGCTGAGGGCTGGGGGTCAGGAGGAAGGGGCCAGGCTCTGTGTGGTGGTGCCCAGGGACAGGACAAGGAACAACAGGGACAAGCTGGAACCCAGGAGGTTCCACCTCAACATGAGGAGAAACTTCTCTGGTGTGAGGGTGCTGGAGGCCTGGAGCAAGCTGCCCAGAGAGGTTGTGGAGCCTCCTTCTGTGGAGACTTTCCTGGAAGTGTTCTGTTTGACCTGCCCTGGGTGCCCCTGTCCTGACAGGGTGTTGGACTGGATGATTTCTCCATGGGGAGCTGCCTCTCTCACAAGGCTCCATTCCACTCCTTGCACAGTGACATCCATAGCTCAAACTCAACACTGTTCTCCTCAGCATAAGCAGTGAAATAAGAACCCTCTGCCCTCTGCCCCCAGCTGCAAATTACCTCCTTCACAGTGTTAAACACAGGCAGGCCCAGGTGAGTCTGTCCCCCTTTCCCTGGAGAAGTTCCTCCAACTAGATTGGTGCCATATTCCAGTGCCTGCTGGCTGTGGAAGGTGCCCTGTGAGACAGAAAAGCAGTGAAGTTAGAAGGTTTGGGACAGCAGATCAAAGGGACCCAACAAGCTGATGTCACCTTTAAGTCTGAAGGCAATTTCTGGCCCTGAACTGGAATGAGCAGGGAGGCTGTCAGCAGACACACAACATGATCCAAGTGCACTCAGCAGATGCCATGCTTTCACTTTTGAATCAGAGCCCTGGGGTCACACACTGCAGGACTTTGTGCCTGCTGCTGACACAATAGGGCACATTTTGCTCTCCACATCAAGTCTGCAGGATGACAAACACTATGAAGAAATAGCAGAAATTAGCTTCTCATCCATGACCAGAGGAGAGTCCTAGCATGAGGAGTCTTCTGTGTTTGCAAGAGGAGCAAAGAATGTGAGAAAGTTGTGAAATATCCTGAAATAAACCCAGAAACGTAATTCACAGGCATTGATATCCAAAAGCATTTGGGACTAAAATGGAAATCTCTGTTTTCTTACACAGAAAACAAACTTCTTAGCAGGGTGCTGGAGGCCTGGAGCAGGCTGCCCAGAGAGGTTGTGGAGTCTCCTTCTCTGGAGACTTTCCAAACCCCACCTGGATGTGTTCCTGTGTGCCCTGGGTGACCCTGTTCTGGCAGGGGGGTTGGACTGGATGAGCTCTGGAGGTGCCTTCCAACCCCTACTACTCTGTGACTGTGTGATTCCAAACCCACCTGGACACTGGGATCCTGGGCAAGCTGTGGGTGTCCCTGCTCCAGCACAGCTGTTTGACTGGATGATCTCCAGAGGCCCCTTCCAACCCCCACCATGCTGGGATTTTGTATACCATAAAAAGGTTTAAGGCCAAAACAAAGAACAAAAATTCAAGGTAACCTAAAAAAGATGACTCAAACACCAGTGTTAAGTGGAAAGAAAACAAACCCAACCCAAACACCTAATGTTTTGAATGTAAGGGAAACAAAATTCTATATGGGCCAAAGAAAGGAAATTTCAGTGCTGAAGGCACCTTCTGATCAAGAACCCCAGCTTTGTATCAATACAAACACAGCAGAGAATCCCTTCTGTATTCATGGCTTGGGTTGGAAGGAATCTTCAAATCTCATCCAGTTCCAACCCCCTGCCATGGGCAGGGACACCTCCCACCAGCCCAGCTTGCTCAAGGCCTCATCCAGCCTGGCCTTGAACACCTCCAGGCAGGAGGCAGCCACAGCCTCCCTGGGCAGCCTGTGCCAGTGTCTCACCACCTTCACTCTCTGTCATTTTGCTTTTCAGTCAACTACCTTCCTGAAGCTAAAGGGTGCAGCAGCAGCAGTCCCCACACCTACCTGCTTGCCTGTGAAGCCCTGGCAGATGACCTTGGTGTCTTTGTTGATGTAGAGGTTTTTCCTTGACGCCAGGTAGGAGCAGTGCCGGACCCCATTCTGCTGCACTGCAGGAAAGAGAGGAGAGCACGGACCATTAGCCACAGAATGTTAGGGGTTGGAAAGGACCTCTGGAGATCATCCAGTCCAACCCCCCTGCCAAGGCAGGGGCACCTAAAGGTCACACAGGAACACATCCAGGCAGGTTTTGAATGTCTCCAGAGATGGAGCCTCCACCACAACTCCAGGCAGCCTGCTCCAGGGCTCTGTCACCCTTCAATTACAGAAGTTCCTCCTCATGTTCAGATGGAACTTCTGATGTTCCAGTTTGTGCCCATGACCCCTTGTCCTGCCACTGGGCACCACTGAACAATGCCTGGGCCCAGCCTCCTGACACCCACCCTTGAAGTATTTCTCAGCACTGAGGAGATCCCCTCTCAGTCTTCTCCTCTCCAGGCTAAAAAACCCCAAGATGACTTTGCAAAGAAAACTCTGAACAACCTCTGCCAGCTCTGAAGGTTTCATCAGCCCTAGAAGAGTGCAGGTCTGTGAAGAGCAGCTTTTACCTGCACCAGATGGGATACACCAGGGTGAAACCCAACCCTGAGAGGAGCAAGAGATGCTCACTCTTGTGCAGAGCCTGTTAAGAGTCATCAAGGACCAGCAGCAATGCCTTGCAGAGAACAGTCTGGGCTTCCAGAAGTATGGAAGCATGTTTTGGGAGCCCTCTGATGGCTCTGCACAAACAGGCAACACCAAGCTCATTCAAATCCATGTTTTGCAGATACTGTCTGTGCCACAGCTTGGAAAAACCTGCCTGAAGAGAGGACCCTTCATCATCATCACCATCATCATCATCACCATCATCATCATCATCATCAAATAGCAATCATCCTCTTCAATCCTACTGCCATGGGCAGGGACACCTCCCACCAGCACAGCTTGCTCAAGGCCTCATCCAGCCTGGCCTTGAACACCCCCAGGCAGGAGGCATCCACAGCCTCCCTGGGCAGCCTGTGCCAGAGTCTCACCACCCTCACACTGAAGAACTTCTTCCTCAGCTCCAGTCTAACTCTGCTCTGCCTCAGCTTCAAACCATTTCCCCTTGGCCTGGCTCTAGATACCCACAGGAAAAGTTCCCTTCAGGTCCTGGCAGGTTGCTCTAAGGTCCCCCTGGAGTCTTCTCTCCAGGCTGCACACCCCCAGCTCCCTCAGCCTGGCCTCACAGCAGAGCTGCTCCAGCCCTTGGATCATCTTTGTGGCCTCCTGTGGACTCACTCCAGCAGCTCTGTGTCCTTCCTCTGCTGGGGACACCAGAACTGGAGGCAGGATTGGAGGTGAGGTCTGAGCAGAGCAGAGCCCAAGGGCAGAATCCTCTCTCCTGCCCTGCTGCCCACACTCCTCTGGTTGCAGCCCAGCACACAGCTGCCTGCTGGGCTGCAGGAGGGCACTGCTGGCTCCTGGGGAGCTGCTCAGCACCCAACACCTACCACTGGTAACTGAAACCATTAAATTTGTGTGGGTTTTCTCCTGAAATATTTTCCACATTCCTGAAGAACCTGGTTCAGAGAAAACGCAGCAGATCCAACAGAGCCTGGAATGCAGCAGCCATCAGCACAGTGGGAGCAGCAGCAGGGGTCAGGATGTGGCTCTGCAACATGTGGCAGAAGCAGCAAGTCCTGGGTGCAAACAGCTGGCAAGGTGAATGGTTAAAGACAGACACAAGATGAGAAGGAAACAGGTGGGGAATGGAAATGGCACATCCAAGGTCATGGCAGGTAAGAGAAATAGCATCCAAGTCTCCATTTCCACCCAGGACCTTCATTCAGCAGCTCTTACTGCTGCACAGCTGCCAACAGCCACTTGGGCAGCTGCTTGGACCTGAGGAAACGATGGTGCCTGGCTGCAGATGCACACTGAAGACAGCAGAGGGACAAGGAGAACATTGCTGGTCAGCCCTCAGCCAGCAGAAGCCAAACTCATTGGGGGTGCTAGCTTGATGCACACAGCTAAATGGCAGCCCAGGATACAAAGCTGCAGGCTGCAGATGAAGCCCTGGAGCAGGACAAGCCACAGTGAATCCACATCTCACCAATTCTGCATGTGGTCACTCACAGCTCTGACAAGGCTTAGGGCACTGAGGGGCTGGTGTGGAACCAGAGAAGGAAACAAAGCTGGGGAAGGGTCTGGAGAAGAGGGCTGGGGAGGAGCAGCTGAGGGAGCTGGGGGTGTTTGGTGTGGAGAAGAGGAGGCTGAGGGAGACCTCATTGCTCTCTGCAGCTCCTGAGAGGAGGCTGCAGTGAGGTGGGGGTTGGGCTGTTCTGCCTAATATCAGGTGATAGGAGAGGAAAAGGCCTGAAATTGTGCCAGGGGAAGGTTAGGTTGGAAATGAGTAAAAATTTCTTTGCTGCAAGAGTGGTCAGGGATTGGCACAGGCTGCCCAGGGAGGTGGTGGAGTCCCCATGCCTGGAGGTGTTCCAGAACCCTGTGGCCATGGCACCTGGGGCCATGGTTTGGTAGCCATGGTGGGGTTGGGTTGCTGGTTGGACTGGGTGATCTTGGAGGCCTTTTCCAGCTCAAACAGTTCTCTGATTCTATAAAAACCAGTCAGTCTCAGCAGCAGCAGCAAATTTACCAGGCTGCAAAGGCAGGCACAATGAGTACACCACACCTACCACATTAAAACAGAACTGGGACTAATCAAGGCCAGAAAAATTTCAGTCCACTCAACACATGCCTCTTTCCTATCAGAAATTCTCACTCATTTTGCTGGATGTTATTTGCTGCAGAGGTGCACAGGAAACACAATGGCATTGGGCTACTTGGGAGGATGGAGACTCCCTGGGTACAAAGAGTGCCACGGCAAAGCCAAGGGGGGATGGGGACAAGGGACTGCTGGGGACATTCCCATTGCACTCCAGAGGAAAATGTTTGCCCCTGAGCACAGCCAGACACTGGGATCAGCTCCCAAGGGCAGCAGTGGATCCCCTGCATGGGACAGTTTGCAGCCTCAGCTTGCCAGAGTGCTGGGCAGCTCATTTCAGCTGCACCATCACCTGGAAAGCTTGGAGCAGAGGATCCTGGGGTCCCTTCCACTCGAGTTCTGTGATCTGAAAGGGCTTTCTCCCAAGCTGATGAAGCTGAACCACAGTAAAGCACCTCAGTGAACCAACAGGCCCTGGAGGTTACTCACACATTCTTCCCAGCACTCATCAACTATTGTCCATAAGACAACAAATTGGTTTGCCTCAGGTCTGCTTCTCTAAGAACAGGTTTCAGAGCTTTTCTCATCCTGCCCCTCTGCTGTGCTCTGATCTGCTGAGATCCCACCTGGAACACTGCCTCCAGTTCTGGGACCCCCAGCACAAGAAGGACCTGAAGCTGCTAGAGAGGGTCCAGAGGAGGCCACCAAGATGATCAAAACCTCTGCTGTGGGGACAGGCTGAGAGACTTGGGGCTGTTCAGCCTGGAGAAGAGAAGGCTCCAGGGAGACCTTAGAGAAGCTTTCAGTACCTGAAGAGCTCCAAGAGAGCTGGGAAGGGACTTGTGACAAGGGCTGGGAGTGACAGGACAAGGGGCAATGGCTTCAAACTGGAAGAAGCTGGATTGAGATGAGACATTAGGAGGAATTTCTTCCCCATGAGGGTGGTGGAACACTGGAACAGGTTGCCCTGAGAAGTGGTGGAGGCTCCAAGCCTGGCAGTGTTGAAAGCCAGGTTGGATGGGGCCTGGAGGAGCCTCATGTAAGAGGAGGTGTCCCTGCCCATGGCAGGGGGTTGGAACTGGATGGTCTTTGAGGTCCCTTCCAACCCAAACCACTCTAGGATCCTTCTCACCACACTGCTGACACCACAGCCACCACAGTGTGAGCCTGGATTGCTACTGCTGCAGCAGCTCCTTGCCAGGGGCATTCATACAATTCACTGCAATCTCTTCCTCTAAGATCTCTCCTAAGCCTTCCCACACACCAGCAAGGTTCAACCCTGACCTTAGCCCTCCAGCCACAGCTCTAACTGCACATCTTGCTTGCCTCTGCCCATGCACAGAGTGCTTTCAGCTGACCTTTGGGTAACCACTTCCCAGGCAGTGAGACATTCCACAGGATGGCTTCACAGCTTCCTGAACTGCACCTCCTGGATACACTCCCAGGGCACCAACAGAAGCAAGGCCTTGCATCTCTTTTGCAACAGGACAAGCCAGAAGCTCAGGACCTGATGCTACCACAGGAAGCAGGTGGTAATTACCTCCCACTGACAGCATATGCACACAGCCCAGGCTTCAAGTTTCAGAGGCCTTTGAGCATTTTGTGGAGCACCAAAGAAAACCAAGAAAGGTTTCCAGTGAAAGGAGATTTCATCTTGCAGCAGCTTCTTTAACAGCCTTCATGAACAGGTAGAGAATCATAGAACAGTTTGGGTTGGAAGGGACCTTTCTAACCCAACCCCCTGCAGCCAGCAGGCACATCTGCAACAACAGCAGGCTGCTCAGAGCCCAAAAAAACTGAACTGCAATGGTTCCAGGGATGGGGCATCTCCCAAAGGGCAACCTGGGCCAGTGTCTCACCATTCTCGTCATAAAAAATGTCTTCCTTCTATCTAGATCACAGTCTGGGCTGGAAGGGACCTCCAAAGCTCATCCAGTCCAACCCCCTCTGCACTCAGCAGGGACATCCTCCACTGGATCAGGTTGCTCAGAGCCCTGTCCAGCCTCACCTTCAATAGCTCCAGGGATGAAGCCTCAACCACCTCCCTGGGCAACCTGTTGCAGTGTTCCACCCCCCTCCTGGTGCAGAACTTGTTCCTCACATCCAGTCTCAATCTGCTCTGCTCTACTTTGAAGCCACTGCCCCTGGTCCTGTCCCTCTGCAGCCTTCTTGTAGCCCCCTTCAGGTACTGGAAGGCCACTATGAGGTTTCCCTGGAGCCTTCTCTTCTGCAGGCTGAGCAACCCCAGCACCCTCCTAGCCCTGTATCACTTTTAGAGCCACATTAGACCACTTCTTCCCTCTACCCTCAAAACCTGGATCTCATTACTGCCTGTAAAGGAAACAATATGGAGGTTCAACACATAATGCTGCACCCAAGAGCACCTTTGCAGGGAGTATAAGCTGAGGGCACACAGGAAGGGATGGACAGCTGAGGGCACACAGGTAGGGATGGACAGCTGAGGGCACACAGGTAGGGATGGACAGCTGAGGGGATACAGGTAGGGATGGACAGCTGAGGGCACACAGGTAGGGATGGACAGCTGAGGGCACACAGGTAGGGATGGACAGCTGAGGGCACACAGGGATGGACAGCTGAGGGCACACAGGTAGGGATGGACAGCTGAGGGGACAGTAGCTGTGCCACAGGAACAGGCACCAGGTTAAAATGTGGTGGGTTCTTGTTACTAGAGCCTGACCTGCAAACCCATACTGATTTTATAGATTCACAGAATGGGTTGGGTTGGAAGGGACCTTTAGGAACATCCAGTTCCAACCCCCTGCCATGGATAGGGACACCTCCCACCAGCCCAGGTTTCTCAAGGCCTCATCCAGCCTGGCCTTGAACACCTCCAGGCAGGAGGAATCCACAACCACCTTTGGCAACCTGTGCCAGTGTCTCCCCAGCCTCACTGGAAAAAATTTCTTTCACCTCTACTGTAAAGAATTTCAGTAGAGGATGAAGCACTAACTGCACACACACACAAAATCCACACTGTAAAGGAAAAAAAAAAAGAAGAAAAAATAAAACAAAAAGGCACTTTGCTTTTTTATTGTGATCTTCAGAGCAACACATACAAAAACTTTCAGACTGAAGGGTTAGTTTCAGAGTGCTCATGTTCACCACAAAACAAAATAAAACCAGTGTTACCAGTGGGATCTCAGCTGTGTCTGGTCCAAACCACCAGTGGGATCTCAGCTGTCTCTGGCCTAAACCACCCCTGGGATGTCAGCTCTGTCTAATCCAAACCACCACGGGGATCTCGAAGTCTCTAGTTCAAACACCCCTCGAAGTGACTAGATCCAATTCCATCAGCTTCCTCTGGTCCTTGTCGAGTTTTATTGCCGGGGATAAATCGGGGAAAACAACTTTTCTGGGTGTTCACACCTGTGGCTGTCCACCCTCAATGCCTAAACTTTTCCTAACTTCTAAACAGTTTCCCACTCAGCCACGTGTTGTCCCTTGCCCTGTCCCTCGGAGCGCAGCCTGCCTCCTCTTCCCTGCACTTCACGCTTCGGAAGAGGAACAGCCAGCACCAGAGAACAACTCTCCGACCGCTCCTCAGGCCTTCCGCACCGAGCCCGAGGAGCCCCGGATCCGCCAGCAGACCTTGGCCCGGCGCAGAGCTTTGCTCGCAGCACCCAGGGGCCTGGCGATACCGCAGGTGCCAGGCGGGACACTCCCCCAGGTGACCTTGCCCCGCCGCAGGCCTGGCCCCTTCGGGGCGATCGGCCCCGCTGACGGCGGCGGCTGGTTCCCCCGTCAGCCCCCGCGGCCTACCGTGGACGGGCGATGAGATAGGGGAGCAGGCCGCGACGAGGGCCGGGCGGGCCGGCCAGGCGCGGATTACGGGGGGTGCGGGCGGCTCGGTACTCACGGCGGAGGAAGCGGCCCAGGAGGCGGGCGGCGGCGCGGCTGCAGTGAGACATCGTCCCCTCGGCAATGACAGCCCCGGCGGATGGCGGCAGCGGGCGGGCAGCCCTGCGCGGCGCCTGAGCACTGCCCACCCCGGCACGGCCCGGGCAGCCCCGTGTGGGCGGATTGGCTGACCCAGAGGACCCTCCCGCCCCCCTGGCGGTGACAGCCAATCAAAACCGAGCCTGCGGGAAGAGGCCGGCGCCGCGGTGCATTGTGGGGGCGGTAGTGTGGGGACGCAGGGACGGAGTTGAGAGAGAGCAGTCCCGAGACGGAGCAGGGCTGGGGCAGAGCTGTTCCGTGACGGAGCAGTGCTGGATCAGAGCTGTTCCGTGACAGAGCAGTGCTGGGGCAGAGCTGTGACAGAGCAATGCTGGGGCAGAGCTGTTCCGTGACGGAGCAGTGCTGGGGCAGTGCTGTTCCGTGACGGAGCAGTGCTGGGGCAGTGCTGTTCCGTGTCGGAGCAGTGCTGGGGCAGTGTTGTTCCGTGCTGGGGCAGAGCTGTTCCGTGACGGAGCAGTGCTAAGGCAGTGCTGTTCCGTGCTAGGGCAGTGCTGGGGCAGAGCTGTTCCGTGCTAGGGCAGTGCTGGATCAGAGCTGTTCCGTGACAGAGCAGTGCTGGGGCAGTGCTGTTCCGTGCTGGGGCAGTGCTGGATCAGAGCTGTTCCGTGCTAGGGCAGTGCTGGATCAGAGCTGTTCCGTGACAGAGCAGTGCTGGGGCAGTGCTGTTCCGTGCTGGGGCAGTGCTGGATCAGAGCTGTTCCGTGACGGAGCAGTGCTGGATCAGAGCTGTTCCGTGACGGAGCAGTGCTGGGGCAGTGCTGTTCCGTGCTAGGGCAGTGCTGGATCAGAGCTGTTCCGTGACAGAGCAGTGCTGGGGCAGTGCTGTTCCGTGCTAGGGCAGTGCTGGATCAGAGCTGTTCCGTGACAGAGCAGTGCTGGGGCAGTGCTGTTCCGTGCTGGGGCAGTGCTGGATCAGAGCTGTTCCGTGCTAGGGCAGTGCTGGATCAGAGCTGTTCCGTGACGGAGCAGTGCTGGATCAGAGCTGTTCCATGCTAGGGCAGTGCTGGATCAGAGCTGTTCCGTGACAGAGCAGTGCTGGATCAGAGCTGTTCCGTGACAGAGCAGTGCTGGGGCAGAGCTGTGACAGAGCAGTGCTGGATCAGAGCTGTTCCGTGACAGAGCAGTGCTGGGGCAGAGCTGTTCTGCGCTAGAGCAATGTTGGGACAGGGCTGGGACAGAGCTGTTCTAGGACAGAGCAGTGCTGGGACAAGGCTGGGGCAGAGCTGTTCTGGGACAGAGCAGTGCTGGGACAAGGCTGGGGCAGAGCTGTTCTGGGACAGAGCAGTGCTGGGACAGGACTGGGGCAGAGCTGTTCTGGGACAGAGCAGTGCTGGGACCAGGCTGGGATGCCTTCATTTTCTGTGTGCCTTAGCAAAGCCTTCAGGAGGATCTGCTCCATGATCTTGCAGGAGGAAATGGAGGGAGCTGACAATCCTCACTCGCCGTGGACACTTTGCTTACCTTATTTGATTAACTCAAGCAAGACCATTCTGAGCCTATCATTTGTGCTTTCTGTCCTCCCTACTGAGATCCTTAATAGCATTTTATTTCTGCTGAACTGCAGGGGACATTTCCAGACAATTAATGACCCTTAAAGAGACCCTTAATGGACCACAAGGAAAGCTCAGCTCTGATTTTGTGACAAACCTTCACAAGAGCACCCATCAGGGACAGTGGTTCCAGGAGAGGCATCTCCAGAGCAAACAGAAGATGTCTTTGTACCTGAGGCTTGGAGGAAGGCTGGGGGGCTGGGGGGGCTGGAGGTAGCTCATGCAGTAAAAAATGTGCAATTCTTGCAGCCATGAGCAAACTGACCTTAGATCAGTGCCACAAGGAACCACTGAGCTCTGGGATGAGGCTTCCCACAAGGGGGTTTAAAATCCTTTAGCTTCTCCACATGAGCTTCAGCCCCAGGTCAGTTCATGTCCTGCACCCTCAGCTGCCTTCAGAACCATCTGAGTGCAGGTTTGGATCTGTGGGCAGGGACAGCACAGGGAGGGCCCTGGGAGAGCAGGGCAGGAAGATTCAAACTATTCCCTCAGGACAACATTATCCATGCAAAGCCCTGCTCTGATTGCATCCTGATTATTTCATGCACTTCATAAAAGTGAGGCCAGAACGAGGTGCTGGTAAATAAATGAAGCCTGCAGGAAAATCAATCTGCAGCTGCTGAGGTCTCCTCAAGGAGCTGGGGCTGGGCTGTGGCTCCTGGAGGCAGAGGTGGCCTTGCCTGATGGGGTGTGTGTGAGTGAGCCTGTGGGGGAAACCTGCTGAGGGGCTGTGCTCAGGCACCTGGGCAGAGTGCTGCTCACTTGGCTGCAGTTGTCTGCAGGGCACAGCTCACCACCTGGGCAGAGTGCTGCTCACAGGCTCTGCTTGGTGGTGCCCAGTGACAGGACAAGGACCAACAGGGACAAGCTGGAACCCAGGAGGTTCCACCTCAACATGAGGAGAAAATTCCTTGGTATGAGGCTGCTGGAGGCCTGGAGCAGGCTGCCCAGAGGGAATCATAGAATCAAGAAGTTTGGAAAAGACCTCAGAGATCATCGAGTCCAACCTCTCACCCAGCACCTCAGGACTAACTAAACCCTGGCTCCAAGTGCCATGTCCAATCTTTTTTTGGACACCTCCCTGGGCAGCACATTCCGTGGCCAATTACTCTTTCTGTGAAGAACTTTCTCCTCACCTCCAGCCTAACCTTCCCCCTGCATGGCTTGAGACTGTGTCCTCTTGTTCTGCTGCTGCTTGCCTGGTTGAAGAGCCCAACCCCTACGTGGCTACAACCTCCCTTCAGGTAGTTGTAGAGAGCAATGAGGTCTGCCCTGAGCCTCCTCCAGGCTAAACACCTCCAGCTCCAGAGGTTGTGGAGTCTCCCTCTCTGGAGATATTCAAACCCCACCTGATGTGTTCTGTGTGCCCTGCCCTGGGTGCCCCTGCTCTGGCAGGGGGTTGGACTGGATGAGCTCTGGAGCTCCCTTCCAACCCCTAATGTTCTGTGATTCTGTGATTCCCAGGAAACAGTTTTTGGACAACAGTTTTTTCCCAAAAGGGTTGTCAAGGCCTGAGCCAGGCTGCCCAGGGCAGTGGTGGAGTCCCCATCCCTGCAGGGAATGAAGAGCTGTGCAGATGTGGTGCTGAGGGCCATGGTTTCGTGGTGCCCTGGCAGTGCTGGGTTCATGCTTGGACTTGATCTCAACTAAAACAATTCTATGATTCTGTGTTCAGCTTCCTTGAGGTATTTGTGATCCCCTTAGGAGGGGTTTATAAGGAACCAGAGGATTTAGACCTGGATCCATTTCCAAATCAATTTTCCCTTGATTTGAAGCTTCTCATTAAGCCTCCTTGTGGGGATTACAGAACTGCAGTGAGATGCCTCTGCTTTAGCCTTCCCTGTGCAAAGTTTTGCTTTCAGCAGCTCCTCAACAAAACTCCCTTTGCAGGAGTGGGGCAGAAAGCAGCTGGCATCAGAAACAACTCACACAGGAAAGGAGTGAGACTGGATAGCAGAAATCCAAAGGGAACAATGAGACCTCCAGCTGCTTCCCAGCAATGCCCTCACCTTGGTTCACAGGGTCAGAAGAGTCCCTTGGAAAGGACTTTTGACAAGGGCTTGTTGTGACAGGACAAGAGAGCATGGACTGAAGCTTGAGGAGGAGATTGAGACTGGAGATGAGGAAGAAATTCTTGGCAGTGAGGGTGGGGCAACACTGGCACAGGTTGCCCAGGGAGGCTGTGGCTGTCCCCTGCCTGGAGGTGTTCAAGGCCAGGCTGGATGAGGCCTTGAGCAACCTGGGCTGGTGGGAGGTGTCCCTGCCCATGGCAGGGGGTTGGAACTGGATGAGCTTTGAGGTCCCTTCCAACCCAAACCATTCTGTGAATCTGTGAACAGATCCATCCCTCCCAACTCAAGCCACTGTGAGAACCTGCAGTGTCTGACCCCAGCTGGGTTGTGCTTTCTCTCCTTTGGGCTGTGTAGTGTCAGAAGTCAGACTGCTGCACATCAGATGCACTTCACATAAATCAGGCATGAAGTCAGACTGTGACAAAAGGAGGACAACTGCAGTTTTGTAGTGGTTTGAGTAGGTTTGTGTGAGATGTGGGTTGGGGTTGTGGTTTGTCTCTTTTTCCAAACCTGAGGAGCAGAAGCATCTTTTCAGCCATCTGCATTCAAAACCTGAATGCTGCAAAGCTTATGTAGACTCACAGATTGCATTGGGTTGGAAGGGACCCTCCAAGGGCATCTTGTCCAACCCCTGCAGGCAGCAGGGACACCTCCAGCTACAGCAGGCTGCCCAGGGACACATCCAGGCTGATCCTGAATGTCTCCAGGGACAGAGCCTCCACCACCTCCCTGGGCAGCCTGTTCCAGTGTCTCCCCAGCCTCACTGGGCACAATTTCCTCCTGATGTCCAACCTAACTCTGCCCTGCTCCGCTTTCAAACCATTGCCCCTGGGCCTATCCCTACAGCCCCTTCTGAACAGTCCCTCCCCAGCCTGCCTGCAGCTCCCCTGCAGAGATTGAAATGCAGCTCTAAGATCTCCCTGCAGCCTTCTCTTCTCCAGGCTGAACAGCCCCAACTCTCTCAGCCTGTCCCCACAGCAGACGTTCTCCAGCCTCTGATCATCTTGGTAGCTTCCTCTGGACCCTCTCCAGCAGCTCCAGGTCTCTCTTGTGCTGAGGGTCCCACAGCTGGCCCAGCCCTGCAGGTGAGGTCTCCCCAAGCAGAGCAGAGGGGCAGGATCCTCTCTCTCCAGCTCTGGCCACACTGCTCTGGATGCAGCCCAGGCTGCCCTTGGCCTTCTGTGCTGCCAGTGCCCATTGCTGGCTCCTGTCCAGCTTCTCCCCCCCCAGCACCCCTAAGTCCTTCTCTGCAGGGCTGCTCTCAGTGTCATCACCCCCAGCCTGGATTGATATTGAGGATTGCCTCAACCCAGGTGCAGGACCTTGCACTTTGCCTTGCTGAACCTCATGAGGTTCTCCTCAGCCACCTCTCCAGCCTGCCCAGGTCCCTCTGGATGGGTCCCATCCTGTCCTTCAGGACACCACACCACTCAGCTTGGTGTCATCTGCACATTACTGCCCTAAGTGTGGGAGGTGCAGGGTAGAGAATGCAGCTGTACAGTAACTCCCTGGCCCGGCACACAGACCCAAGCTGCCTGGGTGTGTTTTAAGGCAGTGGTTTGGTTCCTGCCCAAGAACTTTCTGTCCCACCAGGAGTCATTTAGCTGATTTCATCAACTGCCTAGAAAGAAAGCATTCAGCCCGGGGAGAAACAACTCAGCAATTAGCAACACTCAGGTGGCAGTGGCAGGGGCAGCCTTGAAAAGTTCAGGGCAGGCTCAGCTGGAGTGAGGTAGCCAAAGGATTAGGAAAGATTTAGGGATTGAATGCAAGAACAATGGTTTGCAACCACTGCAGAGAGCCTGAAGGTCAGCTGAGGAGGAAAATCCCTCCTGAAAGCATTTGTAAGAAACAAACTTCATTGGGAGAGCAACACAGGGCCTGGAGCTGAACTTCAGTGAAATCACAGAATGGGAGGGGTTGGAAGGGAGCTCCAGAGCTCATCCAGGCCAACCCCCTGCCAGAGCAGGGCACCCAGGGCAGGGCACACAGAACACATCCAGGAGGGGTTGGAAAGGCTCCAGAGAAGGAGACTCCACAACCTCTCTGGGCAGCCTGCTCCAGGCCTCCAGCACCCTCACACCAAAGAAGTTTCTCCTCATGTTGAGGTGGAACCTCCTGGGTTCCAGCTTGTCCCTGTTGCTCTTTGTCCTGTCCCTGGGCACCACCACACAGAGCCTGGCCCCTTCCTCCTGACCCCCACCCCTCAGCTGTTGATAGACATTGATCAGATCCCTCTCAGCCTTCTCCTCCCCACACTAAACAGCCCCAGGGCTCTCAGCCTCTCTTCACAGCAGGGATGTTGAAGGTTATCTGAGAGTATTGTACTGGAGCTGTGGAGCAGCTCAGACAGGCTGCTCAGACAGGTTGTGGAGTCCTCTTCCCTGAGAAGTGGCAGAGCTGTGGTGCTGAGGGCCATGTGTTAGCCCCAGCCCTGGCAGGGTTAGAGAATGGTTGGGCTGCATGCTCTGGAAGGGCTTTTCCAACCCAAACCATTCTGTGACTCTCTCAGAAGCACTTTAGGGGTAAGTCCCTATGGGGAGACACCAAACCAGCACTGCCAGCCCCAGATTGACACTTTTAGGTCCATCCTGGGCACTTGGTGGGCTTGGGAGCAGCTCCATGGGCTGCAGCCAGCCAGGTCCCACAGCCTTTGTCCTGCTAGGGACAGGGCAGCCAAGCACAAGGGTCTGAGTGGTTCAGGTACCAGGCACAGAGCTGGGGCTGCCCCAGGGGGCTGGGGAATGTTCTTGCAGCCCTGCTCTGCCAGGTGGTTTAGGTTGGAGATGAGGAAAGCTTTCTGTGCTGCAAGAGTGGTCAGGGATTGGCAGAGGCTGCCCAGGGAGGTGGTGCAGTCCCCATGCCTGGAGGTGTTCCAGAACCCTGTGGCCATGGCACTTGGGGCCAGGGTTTGATGGCCATGGTGGGGCTGGGTTGAAGATGGGACTGGATGAGCTTGGAGATCTCCTCCAACCAAACCAATTCTATGATCCTCTGAGTGTGATCTGTGAGGCAGGAGCCTGCTGGGGAATTCTGAAGGCAGCTGGCAGAGGAGTTTGCTGCTGTGGAGAGCTGGCAGGCAGCAGGGTCAGGGCTGTACACCAGGGGCTGCTCCTCCTGCAGGCTGTGTGCAGGGCAGGGAGTGCTGGGGCAGCCCCTGGCTTCCTGGTGGCTGAAGAAGCTGCAGGTGGGAGGTCCAGGTGATCAAGACTGCCTGCTGGAATGCAGTGAAATGAGGATGGGAGGGCTTCACTGAAGGAAAAACAGCAGCTCAGGGCAAGTTCTTCTCTCAAAGACCCTGCATGGGGTTCTGGTGTTGTTGGAGCAGGATACAGGATGCTGAGGAGCTTCTGCCATCCAGGAAGCTCCAGGAAGCAATGGGAGCAAAATGGGATGGAGGTTCCTTGAGAAGACCTCTCCTCAGGGCTTGTCCAGCTGTTCAGCTTTTATCCTGAAAGAGCCCTCCAGTGGCTATCAGTGAACCCCTGTGTGCTACACAAGCTCAGCTCCACCCCTGTAGGCCATGCTCCATGCCTCTATGCAGTCAGTACTGGAAGGCTGCTCTAAGGCTCCCTGGAGCCTTCTCTTCTCCAGGGAGAACTCTCCCAGCCTGTCCCCATGGGGGAGGCTCTCCAGCCCTCTGATCATGGCCTTCTCTGGACACCCTCAAACAGGTCCCTGAGCTTCTTGTGCTGAGGCCTCCAGAGCTGCCCCAGCACTGTAAGGAGAGTCTCAGCAGAGCACATCAGAGGGGCAGAATCCCCTCCCTGCCCCTGCTGCCTACACTGCTGGGGACCAGCCCAGGACAGACTGGGGCTGGGCTGGCAGCACTTGGTGCCATGTTTGTCCTGCACCTAAACAAAAGAGCATGTGGCTCAGACTGGAGAGTTTGTTTGTGCTGAAGTCACCCTTAGCCTTTTCTGACAAGAGGAGAAGTGCTCAGCTCCTTTGTAAGCTGAAGATCTTTCTTGGAGGATTTTTCTCTTGCTGACTCAGCAGTGCCCCTGTGCAAGGCTCTGCAGGGCCAAGTTAATGTTCTGCTGCACCTCTTTGCTCCAGGATTAGCTCTTCAAGTCAAAGGTCTACAAGGTGTAGGCAAATATCTGAACTCATTGCATGGGAGCTGCTCCTCCTTCCAGGGGCAGTTCAGTGTGGAGCAGCAGAGTGAAGGCAGCCCAGCTGCAGCACTGGAGACCCTGGGACATGCCCCTGGCTCTAGGTCCTGGGTCAGGGCAATCCTCAGTATAAAGCCAGGCTGGGGGTGATGAGACTGAGAGCAGCCCTGCAGAGAAGGACTTGGGAGTGCTGGTGGGGGAGAAGCTGGACAGGAGCCAGCAATGGGCACTGGCAGCACAGAAGGCCAAGGGCAGCCTGGGCTGCATCCAAAGCAGTGTGGCCAGAGCTGGAGAGAGAGGATCCTGCCCCTCTGCTCTGCTTGGGGAGACCTCACCTGCAGGGCTCTGTCCAGATATGGGACCCTCAATATGAGAGACCTGGATCTGATGGAGAAGGTCCAGAGGAGGCCACAAAGAGGAGGCTGGAGAACCTCTGCTATGGGGACAGGCTGAGAGAGTTGGGGCTGTTCAGGCTGGAGAAGAGAAGGCTGCAGGCAGACCTTAGAGCTGCATTTCAATCTCTGCAGGGGAGCTGCAGGCAGGCCGGGGAGGGACTGTTCAGAAGGGGCTGTGGGGATAGGCCCAGGGGCAATGGATTGAAATTGGAGCAGGGCAGAGTTAGGTTGGAGCTCAGGAGGAAGTTGTGCACGGTGAGGCTGGGGAGACACTGGAACAGGCTGCCCAGGGAGGGGGTTGAGGCTCTGTCCCTGGAGACATTCAGGATCAGCCTGGATGTGTCCCTGGGCAGCCTGCTGTAGCTGGAGGTGTCCCTGCTGCCTGCAGGGGGTTGGACAAAATGACCTTGGAAGGTCCCTTCCAGCCCAGTGCAATCTGTGACTGTGAACAGCTGCAGCCAGCTCTTCATCAATGATCTCACACACTCAGAACCAGCTCTCACCTCGTGGACCTCTTCTTCACCATTATCTGAGCTATTTTTCTGCTCCTCTCCAAAGTTCCCTTGGCACTGGTGAGAACCCCCAGAATTAGTGACACTCAAATCTGCCTTTTCAAGCAATTCCTTCCATTCTGAGATCCTGGGAAACCTTTCAAGCTCTGTTGCAGTGTAGAAAAGCAAGGCCTGGGCAAGCATCCCTGCTCCTGCATGGGAAGTGTAGGCACCACAGTGACTTCAAGTGATGACATTTGTGTTCCTGCAGCTCCATCAGTGAGGAACTGGCCATGAAGTCTTCCCCTTTTCAATCACTACATGGTCATAGTAAAGGGTCTGGTTCTCTTCCCCCTCTACTCAGCCCTGGTGAGACCTCACCTGGAATATTGCATCCAGGTCTGGGCTCCCCAGTTCAGGAGGGACAGGGATCTGCTGGAGAGAGTCCAAGGGAGGGCTCCAAGGATGCTGAAGGACCTGGAGCACTGCCTGGTGAGGAGAGGCTGAGAGCCCTGGGGATGTTTAGTCTGGAGAGGAGAAGGCTGAGAGGGATCTGATCAATGTCTATCAATAGCTGAGGGCTGGGGGTCAGGAGGGAAGGGACAGGGACAGGCTCTGCTCAGTTGTGCCCTGGGATAGGCCAAGGGGCAGTGGATGGAAACTGCAGCACAGGAGGTTCCACCTCAACATGAGGAGGAACTTCTTCACTGTGAGGGTCCAGGAGGCCTGGAACAGGCTGCCCAGAGAGGTTGTGGAGTCTCCTTCTCTGGAGCCTTTGCAGCCCTGTCTGGATGTGTTCCTGTGTGACCTGTACTGGATTCTCTGGTCCTGCTCTGGCAGAGGGTTGGACTCAATGATCTCTTTGGGTCCCTAACATCCTGTGATCTGTGATCCTGTGAACAGGACTGGGGAGGAGCAGCTGAGGGAGCTGGGGGTGTTCAGTCTGGAGAAGAGGAGACTGAGGGGAGACCTCATTGCTCTCTACAGCTCCCTGAAAGGAGATTGGGCACAAGGTGGGGATTGGTCTCTTCTCCCTAGTAAGAAGTGGCAGCACAAGAGGAAATGGCCTCAAGTCGCTGCAGGGGAGGCTTAGGTTGGCTGTTGGAAGAAGCTTCTTGCCTGAAAGGGCTCTCAAACACCGGCACAGGCTGCCGAGGGAGGCGGTGGAGTCTCCATCCCGGCAGTGTTCAAAGGCATGTGGCCATGGCTGGCTTGGTGTCCGTGGTGGTGCTGGGCTGACACTTGGACTCGATGGTCTGCCTGGAGCCTTCTCTTCTCCAGGCTGCACAGCACCAACTCGAAGCCCCAGCCCAGCAGGGCTGCTGCAGAGCACCCAGCAGTGCTTCCTGCAGCACAGGACCCCCCCGGAAGCTTCCCTCAGGCTCAGATTTACCAAGCCCCTGCTCAGCACAAAGCTGAAGGAGCTCACATCTGGTGTGGGGCCAGAAGGCACTGGAGCTGGAATGGTTTTCTTGGCTTTTGGAGAGGTTTCAGAGAGAGAGCAGAGTGCAGAGCAGCATCAGCTCCTGCTCAGCTCACTCCCAGAGCAGGCTGAGTGAGGAGGGACTCAGGCACCAAGCTCTGCTCTGATGAAGGAGAAATATAAAATCAAAGAATATTGGTGGAGGGACCTTTGATTTTCTGCCCCTATATTGGAAAAGGGACCTTTGATTTTTCTAAGGCGGTGCTGGGCTGGCGCTCGGACTGGGGGGGTCCCAGAGGTGGTTCGCAGCCTTTGTGAGCGGCGGTTGGGTTCCCCTGCAGCGGGATGCAGCCTGCTCCGTCCGACCCGCAGGAGCCACAAGCACCGCTAGATGTCAGAGCTGCCTCGCTGCTGCGCCCTGCTCCCGGGACTGCTGCGCCCTGCTCCCGGGACTGCTGGCGCCCTGCTCCCGGGACTGCTGCGCCCTGCTCCCGGGACTGCTGGCGCCCTGCTTCCGGGACTGCTGCGCCCTGCTCCCGGGACTGCTGGCGCCCTGCTTCCGGGACTGCTGCGCCCTGCTCCCGGGACTGCTGGCGCCCTGCTCCCGGGACTGCTGCGCCCTGCTCCCGGGACTGCTGGCGCCCTGCTCCCGGGACTGCTGGCACTCTGCTCCCGGGACTGCTGGCACCCTGCTCCCGGAACTGCTGGCACTCTGCTCCCGGGACTGCTGGCACCTGCTCCCGGGACTGCTGGCACCCTGCTCCCGGAACTGCTGGCACCCTGCTCCCGGAACTGCTGGCACCTGCTCCCGGGACTGCTGGCGCCCTGCTCCCGGAACTGCTGGCACTCTGCTCCCGGGACTGCTGCACCCTGCTCCCGGGACTGCTGGCACCTGCTCCCGGGACTGCTGGCACTCTGCTCCCGGGACTGCTGGCACTCTGCTCCCGGGACTGCTGCGCCCTGCTCCCGGGACTGCTGGCACTCTGCTCCCGGGACTGCTGCGCCCTGCTCCCGGGACTGCTGGCACCTGCTCCCGGGACTGCTGGCACTCTGCTCCCGGGACTGCTGCACCCTGCTCCCGGGACTGCTGGCACTCTGCTCCCGGGACTGCTGGCACTCTGCTCCCGGGACTGCTGCGCCCTGCTCTCGGGACTGCTGGCACCTGCTCCCGGGACTACTGGCACTCTGCTCCCGGGACTACTGGCACTCTGCTCCCGGGACTGCTGGCACTCTGCTCCCGGGACTGCTGGCACCTGCTCCCGGGACTGCTGGCACTCTGCTCCCGGGACTGCTGCACCCTGCTCCCGGAACTGCTGGCACTCTGCTCCCGGGACTGCTGCACCCTGCTCCCGGGACTGCTGGCACTCTGCTCCCGGGACTGCTGGCACTCTGCTCCCGGGACTGCTGGCACTTGCTCCCGGACTGCTGGCACTCTGCTCCCGGGACTGCTGGCACTTTGCTCCCGGAACTGCTGGCACTCTGCTCCCGGGACTGCTGCACCTGCTCCCGGGACTGCTGCGCCCTGCTCCCGGGACTGCTGGCACTCTGCTCCCGGGACTGCTGGCACTCTGCTCCCGGGACTGCTGCACCCTGCTCCCGGGACTGCTGGCACCTGCTCCCGGGACTACTGGCACCTGCTCCCGGGACTGCTGGCACTCTGCTCCCGGGACTGCTGCACCCTGCTCCCGGGACTGCTGGCACCTGCTCCCGGGACTACTGGCACCTGCTCCCGGGACTGCTGGCACTCTGCTCCCGGGACTGCTGCACCCGGCTCCCGGGACTGCTGCGACCTGCTCCCGGGACTGCAGGCACTCTGCTCCCGGGACTGCTGCACCCGGCTCCCGGGACTGCTGGCACTCTGCTCCCGGGACTGCTGGCACTCTGCTCCCGGGACTGCTGCGCCCTGCTCCCGGGACTGCTGGCACCCTGCTCCCGGGACTGCTGGCACTCTGCTCCCGGGACTGCTGCGCCCTGCTCCCGGGACTGCTGGCACCCTGCTCCCGGGGCTGCTGGCACCCTGCTCCCGGGACTGCTGGCACCCTGCTCCCGGGACTGCTGGCACCCTGCTCCCGGGGCTCCTGCACCCTGCTCCCGGGGCTGCTGGCACCCTGCTCCCGGGGCTGCTGCGCTGGAGCTGGGTTGGATCACAGCATCATAGGGTGTCAAGGGTTGGAAGGGACCTTCGGAGATCATCAAGTCCAGCCCCAAGGAAAAGGGAACTGGAGCAGGATCTCTGCAAGTGCAGCTGAAGAGCAACAAACGAGGACCATGCAAGCAATCCAAGCTGCTGCCCAGAGGAAGGCCAAGAGGCTTTAGGAGAGATCTCTCTAGAGCAAAGTATCTGTGAGCTTCTGAAATGCTCTGGTTTCAGGCAGAAAAAGACTCTGCAGCTTGTTGAGTGTGAAGGAACTACAGAACAGCTCAGGCTGGAAAGGACCTCCACTCAGGAGCAGCCTGAATGTGTCCCTGTGCAGCCTGCTCTAGCTGAGGTGTCCCTGCTGCCTGCAGGGGGTTGGACAAGATGCCCTTGGAGAGTCCCTTCCAACCCAATGCAATCTGTGTCAGTCTGAGCAGATTCCATCTCTCTTTCAAAGGCAGCTTCACAGCAGTTACCTCCCCCAGGCCTGAGGGAATCCTTCCTTCTTTGAGCAGAGCAGAGGCAGAGCCCCAGCCTGGGTCAGCATCATGCACAGGAAAACAGTCCCGAAGCTGAGGATCAGGAATTCATTTATCTACTCTCCTGTGACCACTAACTTGTCTTCCGGATTCCTTTTTCACTCCATGGCAACACTTACTGCAAACAAAACTGAAACTGCATGTCTGTGATGTTGCTGTTGAAGCATTCCCTGAAGAGAGGAAATCATCCAAACCCAGACTACACCCCATGGAAATTGAAATAACAATGGAAAAGGGATCACCACGGATCAGCCTGCAGAGAAGGCTCCAGGGAGACCTTAGAGCAGCTTCCAGTACCTGAAGGAGCTCCAGGAGAGCTGGGGAGGGACTTTTGACAAGGGCTGGGAGTGACAGGATGAGGGACAATGGATTGGATCCTGAGGAGGGGAGACTGAGACTGGAGATGAGGAAGAAATTCTTTGCAGTGAGGGTGGTGAGACAGTGGCACAGGGTGCCCAGGGAGGTTGTGGATGCCTCCACCCTGGAGGTGTTCAAGGCCAGGCTGGATGAGGCCTTGAGCAAGCTGGGCTGGTAGGAGGGGTCCCTGGCCACACATGGATGATCTTGAAGGCCCCTTCCAGCCCATTCTGTCACTCTGTGAATGGATCCCAGATGAGATTCCAGATACCCAGAGAGCAGATGGCTCCACCTCTGCTTAGGCTTCCCAGGATGGGTTATGGAGATAAAGAGCTGCTGCAACTCCCATTGCAGTTACTGGAAGGGGAAATGAACAAACTTCAGAAGTTTTAGACCAAAAAAAAAAAAAAAAAAAAAAAGGTGGTTTCTAGGTCTTCAAGTTCATCTTCAAGCTGGGACAGATCATCTTTTTCCTGATGTTCTGTAAAATCAAACTGCAAGGAAATTTTGGAAGATTCACAAAGTTGGGTAACTTTGAAAGATCACTTTGGGAATGAGGATTTCTTCCCTTTGCATAGGATCAGAGAATGGTTTGGGTTGGAAAAGCTTTCTGAGATCATCCAGTCCAACCCCCAACCCAGCACCACCATGGCCACTAAACCATGGCCCCAGGTTCAATACCAGAACACCTCCAGGCATGGGGACTCCACCACCTCCCTGGGCAGCCTGTGCCAATCCCTGACCACTCTTGCAGCAAAGAAATTTTTCATCTCCAACCTAACCCTCCCCTGGCACAATTCCAGGCCATTTCCTCTCCTTCTCTCACCTGATCCTAGGGAGCAGAGCCCAACCCCCACCTGGCTCCAGCCTCCTCTCAGGAGCTGCAGAGAGCAATGAGGTCTCCCTCAGCCTCCTCTTCTCCACACCAAACACCCCCAGCTCCCTCAGCTGCTCCTCCCCAGCCCTCTTCTCCAAACCCTTCCCCAGCTTTGTTGCCCTTCTCTGGACCTGCTCCAGCTCCTCAATGCCCTTTGTGGAGTGAGGAGCCCAAACCTGAACCCAGCACTCAAGCTGTGGCCTCCCCAGTGCTGAGCCCAGGGGCACCATCCCTGCCCTGCTCCTGCTGCCCACACTATTGCTGATCCAGGCCAGGCTGCTGGTGCCCTTCTTGCCCAGCTGGGCACCCCCTGGCTGGTGTTCAGCTGCTGTCACCCAGCACCCTCAGGGCTTTCTCTGCTGGGCAGTTTCCAGCCACCCTGCCCCAAGTCTGGAGCCTTCATGGGTTGTTGTGACCCAGGTGCAGGACCTGGCACTTGATTTTGTTTTCCTCCTCCTCTGCTGGAGCTGCTGGATCACAGCACAGGCTTTGGTTACATCCAGCTGCTCACAGGGCTGGTGCTGGTTTCTGTCTCTTCCTTTACTCTTCTCTTTTACTTTATCATTAGTTCCATCCCAGCTGGTTTAGTTTCTCTCCCACCCACTCAGTGTCTCTCCCTCATTCCCTTTCTCTTCCCTTTGGGAAGCAGAGGGCTTCATGGAGAGCCTCTGGCACTCATGTAGTGGCCAGCCCAGCCCTGCCCCTTGGCAGAGGTGGGAGGAGGTGATTCACTTTACCTAAACACTTCATTTATTTCTACTTAGTTTAATTAATTGAGTTTAATTGCTTCCCCTATTAACCAAAGGCTAATTAACTTCCATCTGAAGCCCTCTCTTGCTGCATTATTTTTGCCCTGGCCTCATGTTTCATTATCTCTCCTCCTTATTAACTTCAGTGCTGCTGTTGCTCCCTCTTGACAACTTTGTCTTCCCCAGGGCCAAGTGGATGCATGAACCAGAGCCAATGGCAGCTCAGTTCTGCATCCCCTGCTGTGTGTGGTCCAAAAGGCCAGGCCAGGGCTGGACTGCAGCTTCCCACCACAGTCAGCCACAGCCACCCTGCCTTGGGCTTTCCAAGGACAGCTCCTCCCCCCCACTTCTGCCATTTTTTTATCCCAAGGAAATCTTTTAAGGTTCTTTTAAAGAGCACCTTGAAAGATGGAAGTCCACAGAGCAAACCACCCCAGGTGTCTTCAGCCAGTTCAGGCTCTTGGGAGCAGCTCACTGGTGTGGCCATAGCAGAACTATTCCTGCCCAGGGAAGTCCCACAGAATGCATGGGGTTGGAAGGGACCCTCCAAGGGCATCCTGTCCAACCCCCTGCAGGCAGCAGGAACACCTCCACCTACAGCAGGCTGCCCAGGGACACATCCAGGCTGATCCTGAATGTCTGCAGGGACAGAGCCTCCACCACTTCCCTGGGCAGCCTGTTCCAGTGTCTCACCAGCCTCACTGTGCACAACTTCCTCCTGATGTCCAACCTAACTCTGCCCTGCTCCAGTTTCAAACCATTGCCCCTGGTCCTGTCCCCACAGCCCCTTCTGAACAGTCCCTCCCCAGCCTGCCTGCAGCTCCCCTGCAGAGATTGAAATGCAGCTCTAAGGTCTGCCTGGAGCCTTCTCTTCTCCAGGTTGAACAACCTCAACTCGAAGCCCCAGCCCAGCAGGGCCATCTGCTGCAGAGCACCCAGCAGTGCTTCCTGCAGCACAGGACCCCCCAGAAGCTTCCCTCAGGCTCAGATTTACCAAGCCCCTGCTCAGCACAAAGCTGAAGGAGCTCACATCTGGTGTGGGGCCAGAAGGCACTGGAGCTGGAATGGTTTTCTTGGCTTTTGGAGAGGTTTCAGAGAGAGAGCAGAGTGCAGAGCAGCATCAGCTCCTGCTCAGCTCACTCCCAGAGCAGGCTGAGTGAGGAGGGACTCAGGCACCAAGCTCTGCTCTGATGAAGGAGAAATATAAAATCAAAGAATATTGGTGGAGGGACCTTTGATTTTCTGCCCCTATATTGGAAAAGGGACCTTTGATTTTCTGCCCCTATAGCAGAGACCCTTTACTGATCAAAGGAGGTAATGTGTAACTACACATTACAAGCATTGGGCTGCACAAGACCAGACCCAGGTTCTCCATCAAAGGGGTACCTACAGCCACCAGGTGAATATTTAACCATAAAGGGTCAAGGTTTGCATCCTTCTTTTGACTGAAAAAGCAGAAACCGTTAGTCTAAGAGATAAGAGGAACTGGGACACGATGAAAAACAAGCAGTTGGACCAAAGGTGAAAAACACCCTGGGAGGAAGACTCTTACTTCATCCCCAAAGGCCACCCAAATGATCACAGGAGGAGGGAACCTGGGTGGAGGATGGGAGGACACCTGTGTTAAGGAGTTCCTGGAAAGAATTTGCATCACAGAATCAAGCAGGTTGGAAAAGACCTCAGAGCTCATCCAGTCCAGCCCATCACCCAGCACCAGCTAACCAACTACCCCATGGCACTGAGTGCCTCAGCCAGGCTTGTTTTAAACACTGCCAGGGATGGGGACTCCACCAATTCCCTGGGCAGCACATCCCAATGGCCAATCTGTCTGGGAAGAACTTCTTTCTAAGACCAAGCCTAAACTCCCTGGCAGAGCTTGAGACTGTGTCCTCTCCTGTCACTGCTTCCCTGGGAGAAGAGCCCAACCCCCACCTGCCTACAACCTCCCTTCAGGTAGTTGTAGAGAGCAATGAGGTCTGCCCTGAGCCTCCTCTTCTCCAGGCTGAACACCCCCAGCTCCCTCAGCCTCTCCTCACAGGGCTGTGCTCCAGACCCCTCCCCACCTTTGTTGCCCTTCTCTGGACACCTTCCAGCATCTCAACATCTTTCTTAAACTGAGGGGCCCGGAACTGGACACAGCACTCAAGGTGTGGCCTGAGCAGTGCTGAGCACAGGGCAGGATGACTTCCCTGCTCCTGCTGGCCACACTATTGCTGATCCAGGCCAGGATGCCATTGGCCTTCTTGGCCACCTGGGCACACTGCTGGCTCCTGTTCAGCTGCTGTCACCCAGCACCCCCAGGTCCCTCTCTGCCTGGCTGCTCTCCAGCCACTCTGTCCCCAGCCTGTAGAACTGCTTGGGGTTGTTGTGGCCAATGTGCAGAGCCTGTCCAGGTCCCTCTGCAGAGCCTCCTACCCTCCAACAGATCCACACCGGCTCCCAGCTTGGTGTCATCTGCAAACTCACTGATGATGGACTCAATCCCCTCCTCCAGATCATCACTAAAGATACTGAACAGGATGGGGCCCAGCACTGATCCCTGGGGGACACCACTGGTGACTATTCCCCACACCTGTTCTCAGAGAACTCATCAATCTGTGCTTTTATCACAACAATCCCTGTGTGTACTGGCACAGGGGGTACAGGTTTGGTGGAGAGATCCCCCCTGTACCCAGAGCTGCGATAAACATTCCTGCTCCAGACCTCTCTGGAGCTGTGGGGCTCATTTCATAGAATCACAGAATCAGTCAGGTTTGGAAGGGACCACAAGGATCATCCAGTTCCAACCCCCTGCCATGGGCAGGGACACCTCACACTACAGCAGGCTGGCCAGAGCCTCATCCAGCCTGACTGCAAACACCTCCAGGGATGGAGCCTCAACCACCTCCCTGGACAACCCATTCCAGGCTCTCACCACTCTCATGGGGAAGAACTTCTTCCTCACATCCAGCCTGAATCTCCCCATTTCCAGCTTTGTTCCATTCCCCCCAGTCCTGTCACTACCTGATAGCCTAAAAAGTCTCTCCCCAGCTTTCTTGTAGCCCCCTTCAGATCCTGGAAGGCCACAAGAAGGTCACCTTGGAGCCTTCTCTTCTCCAACCTGAACAGCCCCAAGTCTCCCAGTCTGTTCTCATAGGAGAGGTGCTCCAGCCCTCTGCACATCAGCTCCACTGCTTTCTGCTTCACTGGGATCACCTCAGGAGTCCAAGGTGCATCCCAAACCCTGACCCCATGGCAGGGAGCAGGGCTTGGCAAACCCAACTGCAGCAGCAGGCTTGCAGGAAGAGAGATCTCTGGAGAGATAGTGTAGTGGCGCTGGCATGTTGTGGGCTGGATGGTGCCCAGCTGGCTCCCAAGGAGCCTTCAGAATCAGCAGAATGGATGTGCAGGGAGGGGAGGCTGAAAGCCACAAAAATAGCTCTTTTTTAGAGACAAAAGCAGCTGTGTTTAGATGCAGAGGTCTGGGACAGACAAATTTAAGAGAGGAGAGCTGCAGCCAATGAGTGGTCATTGGATAATCTGCTTCATTAACCCTTGAAAGCTTTAAGCAGAAAGCCCAAATGCAGAGAGAAAATCTGGCCTGGGGGAAGGGCCCTTGGAAGGGGCAGAAGTTAGCCTGAGGATGCCCACACCAAAGTCACTTTGAGAACCAAACGACCACCAGAGATGGTAGAAGAGTTTTATTTGAGTCCACAGGACAAAGAGAAGCCTTGCATCTGGACATCAGAACCATGCAAAGCACCTGGACACCCAGAACAAGAACAAGGTGTTGGAGGAGTGGCTCTCTCCTGCTACATGTGGAAAACCTGGGCAGGAAGACTTCTCCTGTGCCTTCTGCTCTGTCCTTCCCCAACCCAACCAGCTGCCAGCAGGGGGGACAAGGAACCTCCAGCTGCCACCCAGCAGTGTTCCACCTGCCCATAGCTGCTGAGAGCTGCTTCTCCACACTTCATCAAGGACTCAGCTTTTCTCTGGCTTAACAAAGTCCCAAACATCTCCAACTACAGGAACAGACTTTCATCAGAGGTACTGGAATCATGGAGAGCAGCGTTGGGCTCAAAAACAAAACAACACAAAACAGAAATGTCCCCTCCAGAACAGGACCTTAGTTATGTCCCATACAAAAGGATGCAGAGATCAGCAGAATGGCCACGTCCACAGAGGACAACTGCACATCCCAAAGGGCTCCAAAAAGTGGTGTAGAAAAAGAAAAGGCAAGAAAATCCCGAACCAAAAAGGTTCCAAATAAGGCATCAGCAGGTCCCCACTGCATGTGCTCCTGGTGGGCATCACCCTCCCAGCCAGGGTGGGCAGGGTGGTACTTGTGATCTGGGTCACCAGCACCATCAGCACTCCACACCTGGGTCACCAGCACCACCAGCACTCCACACCTGGGTCACCAGCACTCCACACCTGGGTCACCAGCACCACCAGCACTCCACACCTGGGTCACCAGCACCACCAGCACCCAGAAGGGTTCAAGTTCTGTTCCAAAACTGAAGAAACCCAACCCCAGCCCCGGGGACTCTTTTTGGTGGAGCACTCTTAGAAACCAAACTCAAACCCTTAACTCAACTCCGTGTCCCTGGTTCTCCAGCAAAGCCTCCGCTCCAGGGCAGTGAAAATAGAGCTCTCCAGAAGCAGAGCCTTGCTCTTTGTGCTCATAAAAACCAACGTTCGGCGTCGCTCCGGTGGGCCCGCGGCAGGGCCCGCAGCCGCCGCGGCCGCACTGCGGTTAAGGCAGGGGCGGGAGGGCAGCGCGGAGCGGCGGCGGGGCGGGGCCGCGGGTCAGCAGGGCTGGCGTTGGAGAACGCTGACCGAACCGTCCTGCATCCCGAAGTACACCGCCTGAGCCATGCCCAGGAAAAGCCCTGTCTCCACTACGCCTGCGGGGAAGGCAGCCTGGGTTAGGCACGGACACACGGACAGCCCCGTGCATAGCACAGACAGCCCTCACCCCCCGTGCATGGCACAGACAGCCCCTGAACCCCCGTGCGTGGCACAGACAGCCCTCACCCCCTGTGCGTGGCACAGACAGCCCCTGAACCCCCGTGCGTGGCACAGACAGCCCTCACCCCCTGTGCGTGGCACAGACAGCCCCTGAACCCCCGTGCGTGGCACAGACAGCCCTCACCCCCTGTGTGTGGCACAGACGCAGGCTAGAGCCACATCACAGAATGGCAGTGGTTGGAAGGGACCTCCAGAGTTCATCCAGTCCAACCCCCTGTCAGGGCAGGGTACACAGAACACATCCAGGAGGGGTTGGAAAGGCTCCAGAGAAGGAGACTCCACAACGTTTCTGGGCAGACTGCTCCAGGCTCCAGCACCCTCACCCCAAGGAAGTTTCTCCTCATGTTGAGATGGAACCTCCTGGGTCCCAGTTTTTATCCACTGCCCCTTGTCTTGTCACAGGACACACCAAAATGATCCTGGCACCTTCTTCTTGCCCCCCACCTCAGATATTTACAGACACTGATCAGATCCCTCTTGGCCTTCTCCTCTCCAGCCTACCCATGCCAGGTCTCAGGCTCTGCTCACCAGGCAGATGTCCAGTCCCCTCAGCATCCTTGCAGCTCCTGTGGAGCACTGCAGCAGGGCCAGCCCAGGCCAGTAGCTGTCCCCAGATCATTCAGCTGCTCCCTGCTGCTCCTGCCAAAGCCTCAAACCTGCAACATGCTGCTGCCTGCCAGCAAGTGCTGGGTAACCATTTGGCCCAGAGAGCCCAGGCCAAGGCCCAGCAGTCTGCTCCTCCAGCAGGGCAGAAGCCAATGGGTCCATAAAGCAGCCTCACCAGCAGCTCTGAGGGAAGCAAGGCCACCAAACACAAGCAACCAGAAGCTACTGGTAGCTCCTGACAGCCTACAGCCATGGCCTCTGCCTGCTCTGGTGTTTGACCTGGGCAGGATGATGCAGAGCTGGGTGCTGGGGACACTGAGCTGTGTGCAGCAGGACCCCAATGCTCCTGCCCTGACCAAGCACAGAGCCAGCAAAGGCAGCTCTGTAACGGACTTCAGAGAGCCACAGAACCATTTGGGTTGGAAAAGGCCTCAGAGCTCATCCAGTCCAACCAGCAACCCAACCCCACCATGGCCACCAAACCCTGGCCCCAAGTGCCATGGCCACAGGGTTCTGGAACACCTCCAGGCATGGGGACTCCACCACCTCCCTGGGCAGCCTCTGCCAATCCCTGACCACTCTTGCAGCAAAGAAATTGTTCCTCATCTCCAACCTAACTCTCCTCTGGCACACTTTCAGGGCATATCCTTTCTATCACCTGATCCTAGGGAGCAGAGCCCAACCTGGCTCCTTAGGGAGCTGCAGAGAGCAATGAGGTCTCCCTCAGCCTCCTCTTCTCCACACCAGACACCCCCAGCTCCCTCAGCTGCTCCTCCCCAGCCCTCTTCTCCAGACCCTTTCCCAGCTTTGTTGCCCTTATCTGGACCTGCTCCAGCTCCTCAATGTCCTTGGGGTGAGGGTCCCAAAACTGACCTCAGGGTTCAAGGTGCAGCCTCCCCAGAGGTGAGCCCAGATAGGTATCTGAGATAACAATTAAGAATACCACAAGAGGTATCCCAGAGCTGAGCAGATTCAGGAGCAGGCTTTTCCAAGACAACCAGAAAGAAATCAGGTGTGGCTGCACCACTTTGCTGCTCACTGAAGTCCACAGTGCCACCACCCCTGGGCAGACCTGAGTCATCCAAAGGCAGTGCTGGCCCTGGCAGCAGGTCTGGGGCAAAGCAGGGTCCCTGCAGGAGGTTTGCAAAGAGCAAGGTCAGGCCCTGCTGCTCCCCTGCACACCAACAGCTACAGTCCCAGCTGGGACCTGCTCCACCCCACAGCAAGGGCAGCTGCACTCTTCTGCCTGCTCTTACATGATGGAACAGGAGGGAATTGTGCCAGGGGAGGGTTAAGGTGGAGATGAGGAACAATTTCTCTGCTGCAAGAGTGGTCAGGGATTGGCAGAGGCTGCCCAGGGAGGTGGTGGAGTCCCCATGCCTGGAGGTGTTCCAGAAGCCTGTGGCCATGGCACCTGCGGCCATGGTTTGGTGGCCATGGTGGGGTTGGGTTGCTGGTTGGACTGGATGGTCTCAGCTTTTCCAACCCAAACCATTCTGTGACTACAGGAGGCTGTAAGCAGCTTCTGGAAAATGCTGTAAGCCAGTGCAAAGCCTCCTCCCAGAGCCACCAGGGGCTCCATGAAAGTCCCTGTGTGAAAGGGCTCAAGGAGAGCAAGGAAGAGCAAAGGACTGCTGTGCCTGATGGGAAATGGTGTCCCAGGTCAGCCAGCATCACCCCAGGTGTTCACTGCACACAAAGGCCACCTGGGTACAGCTGTGCTGGTGCAAGCTGACTGATCTCTCAAAGATAAACCAAGGTGTGTGACAAGGCCCTGGAGCAGGCTGCCCAGAGAGGCTCTGGAGTCTCCTTCTCTGGAGATACTCCAACCCCACCTGGATGTGTTCCTGTGTGACCTGCTCAGGGTGCCCCTTCTTCAGCAGCAGGGTTGGACAGGATGATCTCCAGAGGCCCCTTTCACCCCCCAGCATGGTGCTGGGATTGTCTGACCCAGAAGAGGGCAGGAAGCACTCAGACATTGCCTCCTGCCCAGAGCACAGCTCCCACCACCAGGGTTGAGTGCCATGAGCAGGCCTTAGCCAGCTCTGTGCTGCTCAGCATCACAGCCATTACCTGGTATCATTTTTATAGCAGTGTTCACTTCACTCCAGTCATGGACCTTGTCAAACTTCCAGTCCAGGATGAAGTTCCCATTGTCTGTCACCACAGGGCCCTGAGAAGCACAGAATCATAGAATTGCTTGGGTTGGAAAAGGCCTCAGAGCTCACCCAGTCCAACCAGCAACCCAACCCCACCATGGCCACCAAACCATGGCCCCAGGTGCCATGGCCACAGGGTTCTGGAACACCTCCAGGGATGGGGACTCCACCACCTCCCTGGGCAGCCTGTGCCAATCCCTGACCACTCTTGCAGCAGAGAAATTGTTCCTCATCACCAACCTAACCCTCCCCTGGCACAATTTCAGGCCATATCCTTTCATTCTATTACCTGAGACTAGGGAGCAGAGCCCAACCCCCACCTCACTGCAGACTCCCTTCAAGGAGCTGTAGAGAGCAATGAGGTCTCCTTCAGCCTCCTCTTCTCCACCCTTAAACACCCCCAGCTGCCTCAGCTGCTCCTCATAGGACCCAAACCCCACTTGTCACCATGAGCTCCTTCTCTACTGAGCACAGCCAGGGTCTGTCACAGCCCTCTTGGGGTCCAGCCATCCCCACAATGGTTTAGTCATCAGTCAAGTGGACCAGAGGAGTCCACAGCCCACAAAACCATCACCCAGACCAACTGCTCCTTCTCCTGCACACAGAGAACCATGCAGGAGCTGGACACAAGGCTGCACTTTGATCACTGCACCCTCTCAGCAGAGATGCCAAACCCATGGCCCAGAAAGGCTCTTGCAGGCAAAGACCAAAGCAAGGCTGCTCTGCCCCAGGGGTGAGGGGGTGCTGCTGCCTACCATGGGAAGGCTGTGGAGCTGAAGAGCTGCTGGATTTCAGCAGCCCAGATGTGCCCAGCACTCTCTCAAGCCCAACAGAAGGAGCAGTGGAGCCCCTTCCACAGAGCAGAGCCACATATGCCAGGAGGCAGCCGCATCCTCCAAGGACATGGCTGCCAGGAGGGTGGATGGAGACTCCCTGGGTACAAGGAGTGCCATGGCAAAGCCAAGGGGGGATGGGGACAAGGGACTGCTGGGGACATTCCCATTGCACTCCAGAGGAAAATGTTTGCCCCTGAGCACAGCCAGACACTGGGATCAGCTCCCAAGGGCAGCAGTGGATCCCCTGCATGGGACAGTTTGCAGCCTCAGCTTGCCAGGGTGCTGGGCAGCTCATTTCAGCTGCACCATCACCTGGAAAGCTTGGAGCAGAGGATCCTGGGGTCCCTGCCAGCCTGGCACTCTGGATTCTGTGACATGTCTGGTGCTGGAGCAGCTCTGCTGTGCCTCCCCTGAGCCAGACTGCTCTCATGTCCACAGAGAACAACTTCTTTCTCCTCTCAGGCACTCAAACCCAGCCCCTAGGGCCTCAGGGGGTCAGACACATCAAAAGCAAGACCCCAGCCTTCAGGTGTGCCACCCAGCCCCTGCTGCTGACAGCCCCCTGAGCCACCCAGGCTGGCCAAGGCCCATTGCCCCACTGAGGAGAGGACAGGACAGTGGCACAGGACTTGTGCTAGATTCGATGGTCCTGCTCTGGCAGGGGGTTGGTTGGACTTGATGATCTTTGAGGGTCCCTTCCAACCCCTACCATCCTGTCATCCTATGACACCAAGCAGCTCCAGTTCAATTTAGTCTGACTTCATGTGGTACAGAGGAGCCTGGGAGGGAGCATGAGCAGAGCCCCAGCTTGAGACCCTCTGTGCCAGTGCAGACTGTCCTGCAGCCCCCCAGCATCCCTGCAGGCAACACCCAGCCTGGCAGGCCCTCCTCTCCCAGCTCACAGATGCTTGAGAGGCTTTCAGTGAGCATCCTGAACACCTTAACACTTAGTCACAGAGTGGTTTGGATTGGAAGGGACCTTCAAGATCAGCCAGTTCCATGGGCAGGGACACCTCCCACCAGCCCAGGTTGTTCAACTTGGCCTTGAACACCTCCAGGGAGGGGACATCCACAACCTCCCTGGGCAACCTGTGCCAGTGTCTCACCACCCTCACTGCAAAGAATTTCTTCCTCATCTCCAGTCTCAGTCTCCCCTCTCCCAGCTCAAAGCCGTTGTCCCTTGTCCTGTCACACCCAGCCCTTGTCACAAGTCCCTCCCCAGCTCTCCTGGAGCCTCTTCAGGTACTGGAAGCTGCTCTAAGGTGTCCCTGCAGCCTTCTCTTCTCCAGCCTGAACAGCCCCAACTCTCCCAGCCTGTCCCCACAGGGGAGGTTCTCCAGCTCTCTTGAGTCCCTCTGTGGCTTCCCCTGGACCCTCTCCATCATCTCCAGGTCCTTCTTGTGCTGAGGGCCCCAGAGCTGGAAGCAGTGCTGCAGGTGGGGTCTGAGCAGAGCAGAGCAGAGGGGCAGAATCCCCTCCCTGTGCTGCTGCTCTCCCTGCTCTGGATGCAGCTCAGCACACAGCTGCCTGCTGGGCTGCCAGGGACCATTGATGGCTCCTGGGGAGTTTGTCACCACCTGACACCCCCAAGGCCTTCTCCTGCAGCCTGCTCTGGAGCCACTCCTCACCCAGCCTGCATTTGTGCTGGGATTGCCCTGACCCAGATGCAGGACCTGGCACTTGGCCTCACTCACTGAAGGTTAATTAGGAGGAGCTACACAGGTCACCACTGGCAGGAGTAAAAGCTTTTAGTCTGAGTGAAGAGCAGCCCCCTGGGCATGGGCAGAGGCAGGCGTGTCCCTCGGGGTTCTCACCGCTTTGCTGACTGCCATCCGCAGCTCCGCCGTGCCCCCGAAGCTCCTGCTCAGGGCTCTGCTGACAGGGACATAAGCCATGGGGATCACCTCGATGGGAATTCCCTTCTTCCAGTGCTCCCCCAGGCTCTGGGATCTCTTCCTGAGGACACAAGTGGGGGGGGGTGGGTTGGTTAGCATCAGGCCTGGCATTGCTGCCCCATTCAGAGTCACATTCCCCCTCGTGGCGCGGCATCCCCTGGAGGATGCAGCAGGCAGCTCCCCTGTGCCCTGCTGCAGGAGGAGCAGCTTAGTGCAGGATGCTCTGCTCCCTCCTGAGCCCTGCTCTGACACGTTTGGGACAAACAGGACATGAGCTCCTTGCCCTGCAGCTGCCTGTGCAGAAAGGCAAACGCCTTCTATGCTGCCAGGCACTGAGCTCCCAGCTGAGCAGCTCTGCCCTCAGCAGCTCTGCTGGCTCCTAAGCAGGGCCTGCTGAGCTCAAAATGAAGCAGCAAAGCTGAAGTGACTTGCTGGGAGTCTGCCCCAGCATAAGGAGTGTAATGGCCTCACAGAGCAGCATCCCAGCCTTGCCATGGGGCTGAGAGCTGCCTGCAGCTGTCACACTGTCACCTGTAATCAGCGATGACGATGAAGCACTTTGCATAGCCTGCAACGATCTTCTCCTGTGTCAGGCAGCCCCTGAAAGCACAAAAAGAAATCACATCAATATTACAGTCCTGGACTGGCTTGGGTTGGGTTAAAGCTCATCCATTTCCAGCCCCCTGCCATGGGCAGGGACACCTCTCACAGCCCAGCTCACTCAAGGCCTCATCCAGCCTGGCCTTCAACACTGCCAGGCTTGGAGCCTCCACACCTTCTCTGGACAACCTGTTCCAGTGCCTCACCACTACTGTGGGGAAGAACTTCCTCCTAACATCTAATCTACATCCAGCTTCTTCCACTTTGAAGCCACTGTCCCTCATCCTGGCACTCCCAGCTCTTGTCCAAAGTCCCTCCCCAGCTCTCCTGGAGCCCCTTCAGGTACTGGAAGGCTGCTCTAAGGTCTCCTCTCCAGCGTTCTCTTCCCTAGGCTGTACAGCCCCAACTCTCAGCCTTTAAAACACAAGCAGACAGCAGACTGCTCCTCAGTGTCCCTGATGGTCTCAAAGTCCAGTCCCCTCCACTGTCTTCTTTCTGGTTTTGGTGCTGCTCTTGTCCCATACCAGGGCTCCTTTCCCTACCCCACTCTAGATCCTAAGCCAACTCTCACCTCAGGAGCACTCATGGCCCTGCACAGGATCCCCTCAGCCTCCCCAGCCCACCCCAGAGACATCTGCAGCCAGGCCAGGATGCTCAGAGGCCACCCAGCAGCAGCACCACACACAGGCAGACGGACAGCAAGGCTCACCCTCCACCTTTGATGAGGTTGAGGTCAGAGTCCACTTCATCTGCTCCATCGATGGCAACATCAAGCTGGGGGAAGAGGAGAAGCCTGGTGTGGAAATCCCTCTTGGGAAGCATCCAGGTGCTCCTCTTGGGAGGGTGTCAGGTGCCAAGCAGCAGCCAGAAGTGTTGTGAGAGCTGGAGAGCTGCCTCTCCAGAGACAAGCTGATGTGTCACCCACCTGAGGGCACCAGCCCCATCTCTCCCCCACACGACTGCTGGCTGCAGGCCACAGCAGTTCATCTCTGCTGTTGTGAGCCATGGGCTGGGGGGCTTCTGAGGGAAATCTTTGGTCACAACACTTCAGCAACACCACATCTCCATCTCAGACCACCAAGCCTCAGCCTGGGAGAGATTCCAAATGCATGGGGGAACCATAACTGGGCAGCCTGCTTGCCAGCTAACAAACAAGCACTCAGGCAGGACTACAGCTGAGGGGGAAAGCAAACAAAGCTAGCTCTGGTTTAGAGAATCACAGAGCTGTCTGGCTTGGAAAAGAGCTCCAAGATCATTGAGTCCAACCAGCAACCCAACCCCACCATGGCCACCAAACCATGGCCACAGGTTTCTGGAACACCTCTGGGGATAGGGACTCCACCACCTCCCTGGGCAGCCTGTGCCAATCTCTGACCACGCCTGAAGCAAAGAAATTGTTCCTCATCTCCAACCTAAGCCTCCCCTGGCACAGCTTCAGGCCATTTTCTCTCATTGTATCACCTGAGACTAGGGAGCAGATCCCAACCCCCACCTCACTGCAGCCTCCTCTCAGGGCACTGTAGAGGGCAATGAGGTCTCCCTCAGCTTCCTCTTCTTGCCAGCTCCCTCAGCTGCTCCTCCCCAGCCCTCTTCTCCAGACCCTTCCCCAGCTTTGTTGCCCTTCTCTGGACACTCAGTGTCCTTCTGGGAGTGAGAGGCCCCCAAGAGCTGCCTGAAGTCCTGTGCCCAAGAGGGGACCAAGGCTCCTGCTGCTGTCTGAGGCGGGGGTGCTGTGAGCACTCACCTCGGGGTGCCGGTCCAGGTCACTCAGCGTGAGGCCGCTCTGCAGGATCAGCTGGCGAGCCTGTGCACCAACACAAACACCAGTGACTGCCCGCAGCCAAGGGCAGCAGGCCCTCTGCCAGCTCCTCAGCTGGGGCGAGCATGGGGAGCCCCACTGCTGCAGGGCGAGCTGGGGGCGAGGCTGCAGGCAGCCGTGGGGACACAGCAGTGATTCAGCAGCAGGTCGCTGTCAGCACAAGCAAACCCTGTGCTGAGCTGAGCTGAGCTGAAAGGCTCAGCTGCTGGGACAGGACTCCACATCCTGCACGGCAGGAAGCACCACCAGCCTGCTGGGAATCCCTTGGATCCAAGACAGAGAGGATCTGGGAGCCCTGTGTTGGTGCAGCTTGGCCACATTCCCCTCTCGTGCCCACCCAGCCCCTCTGACTTCCTTTGGCTGAGAAATGGGAGCCAAGAGACCAGCACTGCAGGAATGCTGCACTGACAATGCCAGGGGGGTCATACTGGCAAGAAACACCCACCCCCCTGACACCCCCCACCCAGAATGGGTTGGGATGGAAGTGACCTCAAAGATCATCCAGTTCCAACCCCCTGCCATGGGCAGGGACACCTCCCACCAGCCCAGCTTGCTCAAGGCCTCATCCAGCCTGGCCTTGAACACCTCCAGGCTTGGACATCCACAGCCTCCCTGTGCCAGTGTCTCACCACCCTCACTGCAAAGAATTTCTTCCTCATCTCCAGTCTCAGTCTCCCCTCTCCCAGCTCAAAGCCATTGTCCCTCATCCTGTCACTCCAAGCCCTTGTCACAAGTCCCTCCCCAGATCTCCTGGAGCCTCTTCAGGTACTGGGAGGCTGCTCTAAGGTCTCCCTGGAGCCTTCTCTTCTCCAGCCTGAACAGCCCCAACTCTCTCAGCCTGTCCCCACAGGGCAGGTTCTCCAGCCTCAGCATCTTCATGGTCTCATCTGGACCCTCTCCATCAGCTCCAGGTCCTTCTTGTGCTGGGGGCCCCAGAGCTGGAGGCAGTGCTGCAGGTGGGGTCTGAGCAGAGCAGAGCAGAGGGGCAGAATCCCCTCCCTGTGCTGCTGCTCTCCCTGCTCTGGATGCAGCTCAGCACACAGCTGCCTGCTGGGCTGCCAGGGACCATTGCTGGCTCCTGGGGAGTTTGTCACCACCTGACACCCCCAAGGCCTTCTCCTGCAGCCTGCTCTGGAGCCACTCCTCACCCAGCCTGCATTTGTGCTGGGATTGCTCTGACCCAGCTGCAGGACCTCTCACTTGCACTCACCCCAGCGAGGCTCCCTGCACACAGAGACTCTGCTCAAGCCTGAACCTCCTGCCATGCTGTAGCTAGACCAAAAACCCTAACACCACAGCCTGAACCAACTGCTTCCCATGACTCTTACCCATCAACACCATCCAAGTGCATCACCCCCACCTATGAGCACCCCAGAAGCATTCAGAAAGGTCAGCAGGTGGTGCTGGCTTGTTTGTTGTGGCATTTCATGGCATGCAGCTTTATCCCCACAGGCTGTGTGCTCTTGATCTGTGCTCTAGGTTTGGCCTAACACTCAAAAAATCAGTGGCCTCACAGCGTGTCCAGGGACCTGGGGATGGCAAGGACTGAAAGCCACAGCGCTGGACATGCAGGCCAGCTCCTCAACAGCCTGGGAGGCAGTGGTGTGGAAAGGAGGTGGCTCTCAGGCTCTCTTGCTGGAAAGGCAATGAGAGCAGAGCAGCAGGACTCCAAGCAGAGCTCCCACACTGGGCAGGGAAGTGGTGACAGCTGCACAGCTCTGGGCATGGCAGACCTTGCCCTGTGTGCCCTGTGTGGGTGAGAAGAAGGCACAAGACAGCAGCCATGGGACAGGTACTTACCCTGCTCTAGCTTACTGCTGCTGCTGGGACAACCCAGACTGCCAAGAGGGAAAGGAGGAGAATTGAAGCCCAGGGAGCTGAGGCAGCCAGCCCCACCTGCACGCAGCAAAACCAAGAGGCAGCACTGCTGACCTGGGGATGCTGTGCTCTCAGCTGGCCAGCTCAGAGAGGCTGCCCAAGGCCTGAGGCACCCCAGGCCTGGGGCATTTCTGCTCCTGCAGGGCTCTCCTTCCCTTTAACAGCAACCTCTTTGTTTTACTGCTAAGAAACCCTGCAGTGCTACACCATTGCCCCAACACTTCACAGCACAACAGGCTCCAGCACTTCCCCCAGCACCCAACGACTGCACCCAGAGCACTGTTCCTAGCTCATGTCTCAGGATGGGGATCATTTTACACAACCACTGCATTGTTTGAGCTGGAAAAGTCCTCTGAGCTCATCCAGTCCAACCAGCAACCCAACCCCACCATGGCCACCAAACCATGGCCCCAAGTGCCATGGCCACAGGGTTCTGGAACACCTCCAGGCATGGGGACTCCACCACCTCCCTGGGCAGCCTCTGCCAATCCCTGACCACTCTTGCAGCAAAGAAATTTTTCCTCACCTCCAACCTAACTCTCCCCTGGCACAATTCCAGGCCATTTCTTCTCCTTCTCTCACCTGATCCTAGGGAGCAGAGCCCAACCCCTACCTGGCTCCAGCCTCCTCTCAGGGAGCTGCAGAGAGCAATGAGGTCTCCCTCAGCCTCCTCTTCTCCACACCAAACGCCCCCAGCTCCCTCAGCTGCTCCTCCCCAGCCCTCTTCTCCAGACCCTTCCCCAGCTTCATTGCCCTTCTCTGGACACTCCAGCCCCTCAGTGTCCAAGACAGACTCTCACCACACTCTGCATATGCCACAGAAGCACTGAGAGGTTAAGAGGAAAAAAAAAAAATGAAAACAAAAAGAAAACAAAATGAAAACAAAACCAAAAACAAAACCCCCAAAACAAAACCAAAAACCCCACAGAATTAATTTTTACTTTTTGCCCTCTGCAGCCATTTGTGTTACACCCCAGATGGCCACTGGCTGTTTGCAACAGCTGGGAAAATGAGAGTCCCAGCACCCCACACTCACCCCCACACAACATCTGCAAGCTAAGAGGAGCTTCAGTGGCCACAAGAGTTGAGGGGAATTCAGGTTGGTCTCTATCCAACCTCCAGGCTGCTCGGGGTCAGTCACCAGGTCACTGAGGTCCTGAAAGCCCCCAAGGACAGCCTCAGAATCACAGAACCAACCAGGTTGGCAGAGACCTCCAAGATCACCTGCACAGCCTGCATCACTGCTGCATGAACTCAGGGTGACAAAGCTGGGGCAGAAGTAGAACCCCAAGTTCCACACCAGGGCTGGGAAGGACACATGGCTGACTCGGGACCGAGGCAGAGGGTGGTCCACATCATGTCACCACTACCTGCCTGAAGGGGACAAGGTGACAGCTGTCACTCTGCAGCACTTTCCCACCTCAGGGAACAAAGGCAGAGAGACCAAAGCCAGTTGCCTGAAGACAGGGAAGCAGCTCAGAAGCTTCCCCAGCAGTTCTGCTTTTCAACCACCAAGCCACATTATCACTCTCTGCAAACCTCTCAACAGCCACCTGGGGTTGACCCAATCCCAGGAGAAGATTCCACTGATTTCCATCCTGCAATCCCTTCCGGAAGGCAGCTGATGCACTTTGGGTGCCTCCTGAAAAAACAGCAGCTTCCTATTACTGCTTGCAGCCTGACTGACAGTTTTCAGGGCTTGACCCAGAGTCAAAGGAGGCCAAGAGTCTCCAAGGAATTGTGGATTAGGAGTCACCACCACAGAGCAGTTTCTCCACAAGCAGCATCCAGAGCTGGTCACACACTGACAGCAACACAAGCAGAGTCACCACACAGCTCCAGGACACAGCCCTGGCACCATGGCCCCCTGCACCTCAGGGCAGGCTGAAACAGCACCAGCAGCACCTGCTCAGAATCACAGCATTGTTGTGGTTGGCAAAGCCCTCCCAGATCACTCAGCACAACCCTTCCCTAACTCTGCCCAGGCTGGGGCTAAGCCATGGCCCTCAGCACCACAGCTCTGCCTCTGGGAAACACCTCCAGGGATGGGAATTCAGCAACCTCCCTGGGCAGCCTGTGCCAAGCTTTGAGAACCCTTTCAGTCAAGAAGTTTCTTCTAAAGTCCAACCTAACCCTCCCCTAGGGCAACTTGAGACCATTTCTTCTTCTATCACCTGAGAATAGGAGCAGAGCCCAACCCCCACCTGGCTCCAGCCTCCTCTCAGGAGCTGCAGAGAGCAATGAGGTCTCCCTCAGCCTCCTCTTCTCCACACCAAACACCCCCAGCTCCCTCAGCTGCTCCTCCCCAGCTCTCTTCTCCAGACCCTTCCCCAGCTTGGTTGCCCTTCTCTGGACCTGCTCCAGCTCCTCAATGCCCTTTGTGGAGTGAGGAGCCCAAACCTGAACCCAGCACTCAAGCTGTGGCCTCCCCAGTGCTGAGTCCAGGGGCACCATCCCTGCCCTGCTCCTGCTGCCCACAGCATTGCTGCTCCAGGCCAGGCTGCTGGTGCCCTTCTTGCCCAGCTGGGCACCCCCTGGCTGGTGTTCAGCTGTTGCCCACCAGCATGCCCAGGTTTTTCTCTGCTGGGCAGTTTCCAGTGATTCTGTGTGAAGCTTGGAGCCTCCATGGGGCTGTTGTGACCCAGGTGGAGCACCCAGCCCTTGGCTCTGTTGAACCTCATCCCACTGACCTTGGCTCATCCACACAGCCTGTTCTCAAGGCTTCCTGAGGTCCATCTGCAGGCTGCACCACAGCTGCTTTCAGTAGTGCTTTCATGAACTCCCAGCACAGTGAGCCAGGCTGGAGAGCAGCCCAAGGGAAGCCCCTGAGTGTCTGGAGCAGCACAGGAGGGGAGCACTTACCTGGAAGGAGGTGGGGATGCAGACAATGCTCAGGTTCTCTTCTTTAACTCGCTCGGCTGCAGGGGGAAGACACAGGATCACAGGATCAGAACACATCAGAGGCTGGAAGGGACCTCAAGACACCATCCACTCCAACCCCCCAGCCAGAGCAGCATCACCCAGGGCAGTCTGCACAGGAGTGCATCCAGGTGGGGTTGGAAAGTCTCCAGAGAAGGAGACTCCACAACCCCCCTGGGCAGCCTGCTCCAGGGCTCTGTCATCCTCACTGGAAAGAAGTTTCTCCTCCTGGTGAGGTGAAATCTTCTCCGTTCAAGTTTGAACCCAGTGCTTCTTGGCTTATCCCTGTGAACCACCCAAAAGAGCCTGGCCCCCTCCACTTGACACCCACCCCTCAGATATTGATAGACATTGATCAGATCCCTCTCAGCCTTCTCTTCTCCAGACTAAACAGCCCCAGGGCTCTCAGTCTCCCTTCACAGGGGAGATGCTCAAGTCCCTAAGCACCCTGTGGCTCTCTGTTGGATTCTCTCCAGCAGGTCTCTGTCTTTCTTTCACAAACACAGAAGCCTGCTTTCCTGGCTGCAGAAGGAAAAGCTCACAGCAGCTTTCACTTTAAGAAACCTCAGTTCAGAGCAGCCCCTCTGAATCACTGCAATTACTTGCTTGGTTTGCCAATCACTCAGTCAGGCTCACAAGGCAAGCAGGTGCCACCCTGCACAGGCTGAGGCTCAGCTTCCACACTCAGAAATGTTTAGCCACCCAGCCTGGCTCAGTCCTTCCAGGCACCGGGAGCCATTTACCTTTGTGTCTGCAGCAGCAGAGGAGCCTGGTCAGCAAATTCTCACCCGGGACACCAGCCCCAGTCCCCTCCCTCCAATGGCTTTTGCTGTGCTCCTTGGAAACAGAAAGCTTCAGCAGCTGTCTGAAAGGTTTTCTGGCTTGGTGCCCTGGGGACCTCACATTCAATTATTACAGAACATTTAAACCCATGGCAGGGAAGGGCCTGATGAAGTCCAGTATGCCATTAAATGGAAGGAGATCTTTCCTCCCCCAGGCTAACCCCAAATCACTACCACACCTATTACTGAGCTCTCATTATGGGCACTAATTACACCACTTAGGCATAAGCCATCAGCCCCAGAGTCAGCAAGAGCTCACACCACAGCAAGCACATGGATGCATGCTTCCAGGTGAGGCTGCTGCTGCTGGAAGGACTCAAGATGCAGTCACTGAGGCTGCTGGTCCACTGCTAATGTGCTCAGCAGAGCTGAGACGTCAAAGTTTGCAGCCTGGAACAGACATTCCCCTTCTAATACCAGATCCAGTTATTTAGAGACCAATTCTGTCAGAGTTGAGGGTGACAAGCTGTGGCAGTTTAGGCTGGGTGCCCCCTGCCACTGCCGCATGAGATACACCTCTGGTGTCCTGGGTGCCCACCCACAGGGGTGGACACAGGAAACGACGTATTTCTACCCATAAATCCTGCACCCTATAAAGCCATCTGCAGAGTCATTCTCTTCCTCTTTCTTCCCTCTCCGCTCCCATGGGAGATGTCCTCTCTTATCGGGTAATGCCGGGGGAGTATCCTCAAGGCCTCTTAGGCCTGTCTAGGCCTAATGCCAGGAGGAGAATGGAGGGGGGGGCAGTCTCAGACCTGGCCAGCCTGAGACTTGCCTAGCAGCGGGAGGGGGAAGAAAGAGCCCTGGGGGGTTTGGGTTTACCCTCAGGTGGGAAGAAGGGAAGGATTGGGAAGCCTTTGGGAATTCTGTGAGGGGTTCTGTACGCTTTGGGATACTCTTTGTCACTATGCTTTGTAGTTTGTAGTTTTTTTTGTAGCTTCACCAATTGCTTTTCCATTTAAACTTTCCATCACTCTCCAATCCGTTTGTGTGAGTCTCATTCTTTTGTCCCTTTCGGGGCAAGAGAGGATCTGTCTGGCCCCAAACCAGCACACAAGCCCAGAGAGCTGAGCTGAGCTCCCACACCAGCTCCCAGATGAGGGTTATGCATAGCCAGCAAGGGATGAGTTGGGTGCCAAGGGGCAGCACCACCTCTGCTTCACGTCTGTGCTGTGCCCAGACCTCAGCCCTCCTTGCTGGGGAATGGGAGACCTCCTGGTCCCATTCTGCCCACAGGAGCTGGAGGTCACAAGGGGATTCCTCAGCCCTCAGGAGCTGGAGGTCTGGAGGGGATTCCCCAGCCACCCAGGTGGGACACAGTGAATCCTGCATTCCCTCCCTGTGTCTGAGCAAGACCCCAGGAGTGAGAGGGCTGATGCTGCACACCGGTCACACAGGGCTGCTCTGCTCTGCTCTGCAGCCAGGGACAGCAGAGCAGGATGAGGGTGCAGCACCTCCTTTCCCTTCCAAGGAACTGTTACACCTCTGCCCCCTCTGTCAGGAGGCATGAGGATGACCACCCTTGCTCTGCAAAAATGCCTCTGCCTCGCTTGAACACTGTGGTCACATTTACTGAATCACACCCTGAGCACAGCTGCACCTTGGGCAAGCAGAGAAAAGCAGCTGCAGGGCACACCAAACACTAAATCAAACCCAGAATCCTCCTTTTCACTCTCCTCCAGCAGCAGGCTCACAGGGAGCCCTGGGGGTGTCAGCTGCACACCAACAGTTAACGGAAGCAGAGCAGCTGCATGGCCCAAAGCCACAGAGCAAGCCAGGGCTTGGCAGTGAAGCAGGG